>NC_057808.1:233539724-233783431 GCF_018294505.1 Triticum aestivum | reverse complement strand
TGGAGGGCTGGATGAACAGTAGACGGTGGAGGGGTGGTTGAACAGTAGCCGGTGGAGTAGCGCGCGGTGGAGGCTGGATGAACAGGAGCCCGTGGAGGCTGGAGGAGGTCGACGGTGGAGATGAACAATATCCCGTGGAGTCCCGTTTTGCGGTACGCCACACCCCTCCCGATGAACAGGACCCCCGTTTCGACCGTAGGAGGTCCGTTTCATCCGTTTTGCGGAACGCCACACCCCTCCCGATCAACAGGACCCCCGTTTCGACCGTAGGAGGTACGTTTCCTCCGTTTTGCGGTACGCCACACCCCTCCCGATCAACAGGACCCCCGTTTTGACCGTAGGAGGTCCGTTTCCTCCGTTCTACGGTACGCCAGGCCTCATTTCCATCGCCTGTTCCGTCCAAGCCCTCCCGATGAACACGACCACACATTCCGTTCCGACCCAGCCGGTTGGCTCCCACGCGTTCCGTTGCCTCCCGATGAACACGACGCATTCCGTTGCCTCCCCATGAACACGACGCATTCCGTTGCCTCCCCATGAACACGACGATGACGCTGTTTCTCCGTTCCGACCAAGCCATGTACACGAGCCTTGGCCGTACGTATGCGCGAGTAGGCGTTCGAGACCCTGCCCGTATGTACACATACGTGGCCATATTTTCTTTCTTGCACCCTGGCCACTGTACGTACGTGTACATGCTACGTGCGCGCCTCTACTACGACACGTGCGCACCTCTACAACGACCAGTATGTACGTACACGTTCGCGACCAGAATGACAACGCTACATACGCTCCGACCAGGTGGGTCCCGACTGTCAGGCACTTCCTTGCCTGCGAAGATGTAGCTAGTGGGTCCCAGCAGTCAGTGGGGCAAATCGTTTTGTTTTTTTGCCCGGACGCACTTCCTTGCGTCCGAAGGTGTAGCTACTGGGTCCCAGCAGTCAGGGGCGAATCGTTTTTTTGCCCGGACGCACTTCCTTGTGTGCAAAGATGTAGCTCGTGGGTCCCAGCAGTCAGGGGGCGAATCATTTTTTTCGCGAAATACGGTGGCCCGTCCGGTGGGTCCCCGCTGTTAGGTGGAGGAATAGTTATTTTGCGCGTAATAAGGAGGCACTTCCTTACGGCTGCCGTGGACCTAGCTGTCAGCCTCTCCACGTACAGTCCACGTCTGTTGGAAGTCGTTCCTTGACCACGTTGACCACGCCGCGCCGAGAGCACCAGGGCGGTGGATGACGGCGAGGCCTAGGAAGGGGACGACACAGAGCTGGGGAAGACGCGGCAGTGGATGCACACGCGGAGAGGAGTACAAGGGTTCACCGGTTCGGCTGCGCTGCCGTCACCGCATAATAATAGGGGGTGTGGGAAAGAGAAGGGATGGCCTGGCCAGCGGTGGGAGTAGTAGGGGGCGGTGAGGCCTCCGCGGCAGCACAGCCGGCCACGGGAGGCAGGAGCAGGCGGCACGACCGGCGCTGCTTTGGGCGGCTGGAGCAAGAAGACCAGAGGTTGAAGAAGCACGACGGCCGTTGGATGGACATCGTACGGTCACTGCAGCTAGAATCGTTTATATTGACTAAGTTGACAAAGCCCTTGGTACGTCAACTTAGTAGGCCCACAGGCCAGCTTCCGAAACGGTGCACCCCAGATGTCAGGGGGAGGAATCATTTTTTGGGCGGGTGAAGCTAGAATATCCGAGATTGAAGAAGAATCACGGCATCCGTTGGATGGACATCCAACGGCCACTGCTGCTAGAACCGTGTGTTGACTATAAGTTGACAAAGCCTTGCATACGCGTCAACTCTGTTTTTTTAGGGGACGCGTCAACTTAGTAAGGCCAGAAGTGTGTGGCAGAGAACTTATAGCCCATTTGAGATTTGTAAGAATGTGTAGCCCATTTTTGAATTCTAATGGAATTTACTACATCCCATTTACAGTTTGTTAAAAGTACAGCCCATTTCAACCAACCGTTCAAAACAAAATTCAATAAAATTTCCCACATTTTGAAGGGATCCGAAATATTTTTATCCCGAAATTTCTAGTCAGATTAAATACAATTTCAATATAAATTTATATTACGTAAAAATCCAATGAAACATTCGCTCGCAACAATTAATGAAATTAAAATTTTCAATATCCAAAAATAATATTTTATAAAGTAATCACGTGTTTGGTGCATTTTTTATAGTTACTGCCCAGTTTTTATAATTACATCCCATTTATTATTTCTTAAAGCCCATTTTCTTGTTAAGCCTAATGCATCCCTCCTAGGAAAGATTTGCAGCCCAGCGGGGCGGAGAATAACAACTTGACCTTGCCTGGGTATTCCTAAAAAAAAGTATAGCTGGGCTAGCCATTTTCAGCTTGAAAAAAATTAATATCTGGGCTGGATATCTGGCCTGGGCTAGACGGCCCACAACCCGCCCAGTTAATACCTGCAGCGATGTTTTCGTTGTTGTTCAGAGGAGAAAAATTAATATCTGGGCTAAACATCGAAAAACTCTACAGTGCTCACACCTCAAAAACACAAATACTGCTCGAGCTGCTTGGTCCCAGCTGTCGGCCGCTTCTTGTGCAATTCTCTCGTTTATTGACTACTACATAGGTTGACAATGGTGTGGGACCGTGATGTCAGGAAACCAGGAGGAAGCAAAATAAATTATAGTTATATATATATAATAAGGAGGCACTTGCGTACGTGAGGCTATGGACCTGGTGGGTCCCCATTGTCATCCTCTCCAAGTAAAGTCATCTCCTTGCCCGCGCGCGCTTTCCGCCCAAAACAGTCAGCGCTGCCCGCCCCGCTTCCCGGTGCAGGCAATTGCTCCGCCTTCAAACGACACAAGTGTCGTCCGTCCGTCCATCTGCCGCCCACATTAATGATACGCGGTTGCCGAGGCGGCTACTCCGGCGCCACACGTCCGTCCCTCCGCCCGCCCACCATTGCTATATAAACTGCTGCGCCGGGCATAGCTGCAGTCATCCGCATCCATTCCCTTTCTCCTGTCCACACTACTGCCCACCATGGCTTCCTCGCGCTCCAGAGCTCTTCGGGACGGGCGGACGACGGACCACAAGGAGATGGCAGCCATTGCTGCCGATCGGCTGGCCGGCAGGCAGCCGGAGGACGACGACGTCCCAATGGAGAACATGGTAGTCGACGATCCGGCGCCAACCCCCTCCTCCGCGCCATCCTCGCCGGTGCATTGCACCATGACCATCGACAAGGCCCGTGCCCAATATATGGATAGGGTGAGGCAGATGCGTGAGGAGCAGTTCTGGGAGGCGTAGGCCGACGCCGCCTACAACCACCATCTCCTCCAGGAGCACCTGCAGGCGGAGGAGCAGATCACCGCGGAGCGGGTGGAGCAGGAGGCGCTGCTCGACTCGTACCGCTCCGCCCGCAAGGGCCACCTCGAGCGCTGGCGGTACCGCATGCGGGTGGCGGAGGCTGCGGCCGACTACAAAGAGGCTAGCAAAGAGGGTGATGAAGCGGGCGAGGCGCTGTTTGGCGAGACCGAGGACGAGGTAGAGGACAATGCCGGCTCCGACGAGTCCCCGCTCCGCTGGCGTCGACGAGGCCCTGCTCCGCCGAGGCCCCGCGGCGCCAACAACGAGGTAGAGGACACCGCCGGCTCCGCCGAGGCCCCGTCCCGCCAACAACGAGGCAGAGGACATCGCTGGCTCAGCCGAGGCCCCACCCTGCCGGCAACGTGGGGGAGGATTTCCACCGCTCCGCTGAGGCGTCGCCCGCCGGCAACGAGACAGAGGACATCGCCGGCTCCGCTGAGGCCCCGCCCCGCTGCCAACGAGGCCGCGCCACACAGAAAACGAGGAAGAGTAGAACACGGTAGGTCGCCGCCGCTCGGGTCCAAGTAAGGCCACCGCTTCTACCCTCCGGTTGAAGCCAAGCTAGGCGGGTTGACCATTGACGGCCGGTTAGCTTCTTGGCGGCGACGTGGAGTCGGAGAGCTGCGCTGGAGAAGAACGCTGCTTCTACTTAACTGCTAGTGCAGTTGGCTGACTGACACGTGGGCCCAACAGGCCACATGTCAGTTACGCAACTGCACCTGCAGTTAAGTCACTGAAGCTTTTGTTTGGCTCAGCGGGACACAGGTGGGTAGCTTCGATTAATTAATTATACCTCCAGCGCACCCCTTTTTAGTTGAAGAATGTATGAAATGTAATGAAATCCGGCATGTTTATATGAAATCCGACCGTGTATGAATGAATTTATTTCGATTAGTTCGAATTCCTGTATCACTGGCATTGGATGAACATGCAAAATAATACGTACTAGCATTATTCCCAGGGTGATCACCTCGTTTGCAGCAGTTTCACATGTACTCCCTCCGGTCCTTTCTAGTCTGCATACAAGTTTTGTCTGCAGTCAAAGTATCTCTACTTTGACCAATCTTATACAAAAAAGTATGCACTTTCACAATGTGCGAAGTAAAAAGGAACAGAAGGAGTACAAAGAGTTTGAGCAGCTTTTTAGCATTTCTGTACATTGCAATCAAACACACAGGCCTGGCAATTCATAGAGAACATTCAAAACAATCGATGATTATGCATGTCAGCGACTCACATGTCAGAGGCAATATTTACTTCACAACTAAAGAATAAAGAAAAAATTGATCGACGCTGCTGACAGCAAAGGGCGTCCCATTCGAAAATATCAAACACATGTCTTGCTAAAATCAATGAGCAAAATTTGACAAGGTTGTCCCATTCCAAAATATCAAATGCCTACGATTGTGGAATGGGCAGGGTTTGCCATCAGTTCGGACATTGACATGGCACCTTGTGCTAAATAAACCAGCTGTTCTTTTTGTGCAGTTCCACCAAAATCAACCAAATTCGCGCGTAGCTTGTATGATTTCGCCCTTATATGTTGCAACGCCTTGAACTTATCGGCACCTCCTTTCTTGTGGTGGAAATGAATGATTCGATGTATTCATGAACATTTTGTGTAGTTCCCATTGAAATCAAGCTGAGCACCCCTGTTTGCACAAATACAAAAAAGTGATTAGTATAAAGCAAACTGTACTATGAATTGACAGTTTCAACAGGCACATACATGGTCCATTTAGAGCACACTTTTAGAAAACTGGAACTCACCAGAAAGAATCCTAGAACAACATTGTACTCGCGCATCACAGCAAAAAATGGAGATTTGTCAGTCCTTCTGAGCTGAAGTTAGTTTGGTCTTGTGGGGAGTAATGTAACCATCCTTCAACTGCTCCTTCTGATGAGAAGATAGACAGGGCTTCTTCATCCTGGCATAATCGGAACTAGTCACTTCACGTACTCCATATTCTTCTTCAGAGGAAGATGATCCTGTTGTGCAAAGACAAGAGGACTACTAAATGCTAGCATCCCTGTTTGCTCGAAAAAAAGGAAAGGAAATATTTAAAACAGCACAGATGAAGCACTTCTCAAGGACAATACCACTTTTTCATGACAGTATCTAAACAGTAGCACAACACCAATAGAGATGACAAAGCTCAATCATATGGATGAAATCAGTGGGCGGGTACCAACCTTTGTCAGGAGGCTTATTGTGTAGAGCATACAGATGAAGCACTTCTCCGGAACCATCTGTTGCTATCTACGGTGGTGGCCATGCTTACTATATACTCCTCGATTAGTTTAATGTTTCCAACATCTTCTTGTGCAGTTCCACTAAAATATATGGTATCTTCAAAGAAGATCCCTGTTTGCACAAGTAGAGATAATTACATATTACATTAAGAGTGGCATCAAATCAGTGGCAAAACAATTGCTCGTTCCAGCCATAGCAATAAATTAAGATGCAAAACTATATCATTACTTGTGTCATCACAGTTCCAGTGCTTCATTATAGCACCGGGAGTTGATTTTTGTTTTTCTTCCGCTTGTTCTTCCCCTTCATCACTTGGTTCAATAACAGACAAGCTTCGCCTTCAATGTAAGATTTGGCATGTCAATTAGGGAGCACAAGTATAGTACTAAACTTAATTTTCTGATGAAAGTGGTAAAATACAGGCCAGAAGTTGTGAAATATCCTTATCTTACCTCAATGGGATATTACGGTGCACATACAGATTGGAAGTCTTGTCTCCATTTGTGCAGTTCACTAAAATCAAGCAACATTATCGTACAAGTAGCACAACATATGAAAGCACACTGTAGAATCATGTGAAAGAAGGCTAGTACTGACCTCTCATGATGCGGAATTCAAACAACTCACAAGAAGAAGATTTGAACCAAATTCGCCTTAACGGATATGAAGTAAGATCTCCTCTTGTGCAGTTCCACTAAGATCAAGCAATCAAGCAACGTTGTCGGTGTGACATTTTGGTTGAACTGCACAAAACACTCTTAAAACAAAAGTGTTTTGTGCAGTGCAACAAAAGGTCACAATGGAAACGAGGTGAAGTAGATAACCCTGTTTACACAGAGGTGCAAAGGAAACAATTAGTGGTCAATAACGGTGGATGACACAGAAGCCAACAAAAAGAAGCATCTACCTTATCTAAATGGGAAAGAAAGCAAGACAGTAGCATTTCTCAAATGGTGGCATTGATTAATATTAACATAGAGATTATATTAACAATAAAATTCATTAAACATGTAGTTTGCTTTTAATTGTGGCATTGCATCAATTTTCCAGCGGCATTATTAGAGGGTGTTTGTTTACAGGGACATTTTGGTGTAGGGACTAAAAAAACTGCGTGTCAGTCCCATCTAAACCAAACAGGAGGGACTTTTAGGGACTAAAAGTGGGCATTTGGGACTAAAGAAAGAAGACCCCGAGGGAGTCCTTTTGGGACTTTTTCCAACAGTTGCCCCTGCCACGCATCGCACCTTGTCTCTATTAGTTCATTACTAGGGGTAACATGGTATTTTAGCATGTCATTTAATAACCTCTAGTCCATGTTTAGTCCCTGGAACCAAGCAGGTAGGGACTAGGGAGTTTTTAACCAAACAGGGCCTTAGATTAGCAACAGCTAATGAGTTGCATGGGAGAGTGGACGCACCAGCACCATGTGCATCTACCGATGTACTATGGTCATGCACAGTCTGTTGCAACAAAGAACAAACAACCAAGGAGCATATTTGTGTTGGTCCCAGTTTTGTTATCTTTAGACACCTTTCCCTATGTGAGCGCAACCAATCTAGTCCTGCTCAAACTCTACAGCCTTGTCCCTTCCTTTCCTTTTTGAACTAGTACTTTCGCCCCTTCCTTTCCTCTTTGAACCACGTCCTAGATTTATGCGATACAACTTTCCCCACTACTTTCCCCCATTCCTTTCCTCTTTGAACCATGTCCTAGATTCATGCTATACAACTTTCCCCCTTCATTTCCTCTTTGAACCATGTCCTAGATTCATGCTATATACAACTTTTCCCACAACTTTCTCCCACTCCTTTCCTCTTTGAACCACGTCCTAGATTCATGGTATACATGCAGCTAGAGTAATGCATGTGGAGTAAGTAAATTATACCTTAAGGTTCTTGGGGCGTGGTTCGGTGGGCGACGGGACGGCGGCGAAGAAGAAGGGGTCGGAGGCCCTCCCGCGCCGCCGCTGGGTGGAAAGTGAACAGCTGCGCCGGTAGTCCCTCGCCGACGGCGACAGCGTTAAGCCTCCTTCCCTTCCCGGCGGACGGATCCTGCCGGCTCTTTGAGCAGCAGTGAGGGGAGAGAGAGGCCAACGAAGTCTTGTTTAGATCTGGAGAGGGCGAGAGAGTGTGAAGAGAGCAACTACAAGCGCTGAGGCTCCAGCGGGAGAGGGCGAGAGAGTGTGAAGAGAGCAACTACAAGCGCTGAGGCTCCAGCGTGTATATATATACTGGAGAGAGAGTGTGAAGCGTGCAAACCCTAGAAAACATTTTGACCAGTCAAAGAATCCTCCTGGCACAAATTATGCTCAAGTGTAGTTATCGAACCCGAGACCTCAAGTTTGATGAGCGAACAGGCTAACCAGCTACACAACCCTCCCGTTATGTTCAACGAGAGGGAAATAACCTTTTATACATTCCTGCATTCGTGTGACAAGCATGCCGTGTTTTTTTGTGTGTGTGGGAGTCATTGGGATTTCAATCATAATCGTGTCATGTGGCTTTGGTGGTAAGACTATCCACAGTGGTGCAGAAATAATGCAGCCTTAGTCACCTTACCTCTCTCCACGTAGTACGTTGGGTCCCACCAGTCAGAGGGTGAAACAAACAAATTAATAAGAAAAATTAAAAGCGCCAGCGGTGTATCTTACCTCACACATCTCGCTACTGCTCGGGAACACTGTCCAATTGATCCCTCTGTTCGCTCACGTACTATTTTAAGTGAATCCTTATTATAACATGCACACAAATTTTGGGCACTTGTATTCGACTTAAGTCAGTGTGCCACCGTATCTCGTATACTTACTACTCCCTCCGTCTAGGTGTAATAAGTCACGTTAGAAGGTGCAACGGGACCAAGGTGCGTGCGTGTGTGTGCGTGTGTGTGTGTGTTTAACACATGTGTGTGTTAGAGAGAGCGACAGATCGACCTACTCCTACAGAGAGATGTTGTGTAGTGTACGATTTTAGCCGCGAGAGTCGGTGCATCCTCTCGTTTCCGGGCGTGTCCGGTAGGGACATGCGGACAGCTGCCACGCCCGCTCCTGACCAGCCTGGCCCACCCAAAGCCCCTCCATCGCCCGCGCGCGCTTCCCGCCCGAAACGGTCAGCGCCGCTCCAAAGAATCGGTGCCGCATTCATGCCCGGGCAGAGCGGACGCGACCTCTCACTGGCGCAAGAGTGATGGTTGCTTCGTCCGTCCAACTTACTGCTGGGTCTATGTGATTTGACGGCTCATTGGTCTTTATTACTGAGGTGGTAGGACTGCTGGATGTCCCACGCTTTCGGCGAAAGGAGGTACTACTACTAGATTACAATTTTCTCCATTCTTACAGCGGAGGCGTGCAAGAGCAGTGAAAACACGCAGGCTCAGTGATTACATGGCCCACCTCACACTATCACCGTGCGACACCTAACTCTTTACATAGTACTCCCTCCGTTCCTAAATATTACTAGATGAGTCCCCGCGCGTTGCCGCGGAACAGCGGTATATCTCTCTGCGCAAAATTATCGATTTCATAGAACTAAAAAAAACTCTATAACCGCATGACAAATGTGGTAGCCAAACTAAATAAACTCCCATCATCATTTAGATCATCCCACGTAAGGAAAAAAGATCAGCCAACTCCTACTGCATAATGGGATTATATTTTTCTTTTTGACATGTTAATGGGACTTAAAAGCTCACTTACATGCATGCTACCGGTGCATGCTTGCATGCAGACATGTTGATGTGATTTAAAACCCACTCACATGCATGTGCCACGGTATTTCTGCATGCTTGCATGTGGCTTAGTGCGGAGCCTCTCAACGTCTAGATCAGACGGCTATTATGGACTGATTTACTTCATCTAACGGCTACATCAATTTTGATGATGTGGCTCAAGGAGAGGATAGAGAATTCCTAGTAGTGGGGGCTAGCTATTACTAGTAGATAAGTCTTTGTAGAGATTCCACTACATACGGAACAAAATGAATGAATCTACACTTAAAATGCATCTATATACATCCGCATGTGGTTCATGGTGAAATCTCTACAAAGACTTATATTTAGGAACGGAGGAAGTACTAGTATAGTACGTACTGTAATTTATCAGCGAGATAAATTTGTACAATGCTATGAAGCTTCCAGCTTCTGTTACATGTATCTTGCGTCCAAGGTTGCCCGTTGCAACATTTCATCAAATACAAAGGAGACTAACATGCATGCTATTGCATCTCAATGATTGACAGATCATAGCAAATATGTACTCCCTCCGTTCCAAAATAAGTGTCTCAACTTTGTGCAAACTTTAGTACAAAGTTGTACTACTACTAAAGTTGACACTTATTTTGGAACAGAGGCAGCTAAAGAAAAAACGATCCATGCAGTCCCTAGCCCTTGAACCGTGAACCCTGACCAGGCTTCAATTTGCTGGCAACGTTCGAGCTTCCTAATAAATGAAGTTTGCAACCTTTTGACCATCGGATCATTTTGTGCAGTTTCACCAAAATCGAGATGAGCATCCCTGTGGCAAAGAAATTGAAGAAGCGTGATTAGAATAAGATTACTGGGACTAGTTGATGAGACATAAACTCATCACAAATACAGTACGTAGAAGCCAGTAGAGGTATGTGCGGGGCAAAGAAGTAGAGAAATATCCACAGGGAGTGATGTGGGCAGCTGGAGCAGTGGTGCAAGCCGGCTGTAAAGGGAGTTGTACCTGAGGGACGTAGCTCAACCTTGAGGAGGGCGGCGGGAGGCGGCAACTGCCCACGTCGCGGCAGTGAGCAAGGGACGAAGGCAACCTCACCGGCTTTGTGAGAGAGAACGGCGGGGACCCCTGATCGGGACGTGCCGACAGTGGGTTTTCGCCGTCGGCGACGGCCACCGCATCTACACTAAGCATCCACCCCTTCCCCAAGCGGACGTGATCCGCCGGGATGTTAGAGATGTGGCCACAGTCGTTTTGTGCGAGAGAGTGTGAAGAGAGCAACCCCAGCAAGCAACCGTGTAGGCTGGCCCGTCCTGACTATGTATATAGTGGAGCGGTTTCCTTTTCTCTCCATATGAACCTATCATATTGCGTACGTGCCACTGAAGAAAAAAAACTTTATTTATAAATGACGCGGCACCTACTACTCGTTCTCCTATAACCTTGCGCTTGGCATCTCCAAAATATTAACCTTGCGATTGGCTCTTCGCCTCTTCGGGAAGTCGAGCAATAATGGTAGTGCAGTATATATCGTTCTGGCTATATGAGACCGAATGAATTGCTGCACGTCCACCACGTGGGCGAGGGTCGAGGGGCGAGGGAGAGTGCTACATACGGAGCAAAATGAGTGAATCTACACTCTAAAATACGTCTATATACATCAGTGTTTGGAGTATGTACTAGTAGTTCATATTGAAATCTACTAAAGGACATATATATTCCAAACAATATGATATAATCTCTATAACCAAGGTAGTAGGGACGAGGAGTAAACGGAGGGAGTAGTAAATTTTTCTCCTCGTCCTGCGAGCCACCGCGCGCATGGGCGAGGGAGCGGGCGTAAGGCGGAGCAAGCTTCACCTCATCCTGCGAGCCACCGCGCCCGTGGGCGGGGGAGACGGCGTACTAAGCAAGCTTCTCCTCGTTCTGCGAGTTGACGGGACACATCAAAAGTACTCCAGTGTATAGAGCCTTGCCTCTAAGGTAGGCCCCACATGGTTTGCCTCTTTTTTTAACATAACACGTCAAGTCGCAATTTGTTTGTTCACCCGTGGTAGACGATCCTCCCTCCACCAAGTGGACAACCAGTACACGTGCCAAATTACCACGTGGGCTGCCTTTTTCGTACAGAAATGAGCTCCACCGTGTACCCGCGCGGGTGTGGTTGGGAAAGAGACGGGAGTACGTGCGCCGTGCATGCACCTCTTCTCTTCGTGCACGTCCCCCACCTACGTGGGTGTGTGTGAGAGATACAAACCGCGTTCGTGAGTGTTTTTTGTTTTGGGGTGGGGGTGGGGTGGGGGTTGATTTCGTGAATTATTTGTGGGAATATGTGTCGATGACATCTCAAACAAAATTTTGCATGCAATGTGTGTGAAATGGAGGCCTATCCATATCATACATAGAGGGTCGGGCAATCCACGAGAAGAGAGGGAGCGGTCATAGCTATCGATAGAGTCGAAGAGAGGATCAAGTGGGTGGGTGCGAGATCGATGAAGAGAGCCATCGAAATTGTGTGTGTGTGCAAGTCAAAGATATAGGGCGACTGGCCTACCGGAACGTTAGAGGGCACATGTCAAGTTTGTGTGTGGCAGGGAGACATGACTAGAGCGCTCGATGTATCGGTGTGTGTGGGGGGAGGGGGTGGGGGGAGGGGTAGGCAGAGGCCTAACTATAGAGGTAGAACGACTCGTATATGTGTTGAGAAGGAGAGACCCAGCTATGTCTTGAGGGAGATCGGTCGACATCCATACATAACTGAAGGACGGGAAATATGATGGGACAGAGAGAGAGAGGAGAGAGAGAGGGAGGGAGAGGGAGGGAGAGGGGTAGAGTGCTGGATGGGTGATGGAGTTGCTTCTCGAAGATGGTGGGAGAGGCCTACTAGACAAACTGAGGGTGGAACTGCAATGTTATCAATAAGAGTGGGGATGTGTTTCTGTGTGTGCCTGTGCGTGATAGATCTGTCGGGACGCATCCATGGATGATGAAGGGGAACCATGTGTTTGGTAAGCAAACCTAACTAGATCGGTAGATCAATTGTTGTTTGTCGGAGGAAGGGAGAGACACAACTAATGAGGTAGATCGATTGACGTGTGGGTAAAAACGAGTTATAAGGACCTAGCTAGCTATATGTATAGCGAGAGATCGGTCGGTGTACGTCCATTTGTTAGAGGCAAATAAGGCCCAGCGAGACGGATAGACAGAGAGAATGGAGCTAGGAGGTGGTGCGAGAGGCCCAACTACTAGCTAGATAGGGGGAGGAGTGTGCGGTTGTGAGATCGATGAAAAGAGGGGCGAGAGTTTACACGTGTGTCTGACCGTATGAGAGACACGAGGCAAGGACACATAAAGGAGGAGATTGAAGGTGTGTGTGTATGTTGTAGGCAGGCATCGCTGGAGAGGTTTATCGATCGGTGTGTGTCGGAAAGGAGTTGTGGAGACTCTGGGAGAACGACCTAAAGAAAAAAATGAATGTGCCCGGTGGATAGAATGCCGAGGGAGGGGGAGGGCGAGGAGGGCGTGTGCATGCACGAGAGAAAGTTAGTGGTAGCTACAAAGGTTAGAGGATTGTGTGGGTGTAAGAGACTAACAAAGATCATAATTTGATATGAAAGCGGATTCATATATTTGAATAGGAGATCATAGTGTTTTAAACATTGCATGCATGAATATAGCGGTGATACACGTGCTGTGCACATGTTATACCATAATGTGATAATGCATGGCGTTTGCAACTCACAGCTAAATGCCGAACAATCTAAACCATACTATACATCAAACAATCTCACATTTTATTTGAATTTGTGATAATGTGTGGCGTTTGCAGCTTACAACTAAATATCGAACAATCTAAACAATACTATATATCGAACATTCTCACATTTTATTTGAATTTGTGGTAATGTGTGGTGTTTGCAACTCACATCTAAATACTTGTAGGCGTAGGGGGCGGGGCACCATACATAATGTGATAAACACATTATACATATGAGACATGGTTTAGATTATGAAGATCTAGCTAGAGCTAGAAATGTAATGTGATTTGAAATCAAAATAAAGTGGATTCAAAAAATCTAGTTCGAGTTCATATAGTACACATAGTTCATATGTAACTCGAGACTAATCATGTGGTGTGCTGTGAAGATAATACACAAACGATGGTTTAACTTGACAATAATGATGATTGTAGATCTTATTAAAACAGAGAAACGAATTCAAATGCTTTGACTTCACAACAATCATTACTGTAGATCTTATTCAAATAGAGAAACGAATTCAAATTTAGTTCATATTGAAGCGGTAGTATATACGTTTGGAATGCACTAAAACGTTCATTTGAGTAGTAGGTTGCATGCATTATACACGTAGCGAAATATTTTAATTGAACATAACATGAATTCAAAGTTTTGAATGACATTTGTAGTGCGCATTGATTTGGTACAGTACACGTTAGGCTTGTCCGGAAATTTCAACCCGCGCCTTGTTAGCCCGAAATATTTAAGATATATCTTTGTCTCGTTGTGCTCCGACAACTCCCTCCATCTCAACCCGCGCCTTGCTATTCCGAAATTACAACGCGCGCGAAAACTCCCACCTCCTGTGAAATCCCGACACGCGAAATGCCCGTGGTACCCCTGAACCGAAAGAACCGCCTCAAATCGGTGGGGGTACTTTCGTAACTTACCCCACATTTCGGACAAGCGCGTCTCTAAGCCATGGTTCCCCACTGCCATCCCATCCGCCCACCCATTCGTACACCGAGGCCGCGAAAACCCGCGACGAAACCCCACACCCTGCTCCGTCCGCCACCCAGCCGGAGCCTCTTCCCCGACGACGTCGTCCACAGCAACACCTCGACGTCCCTCATCCACCGTACCGGATGAGGATCCGTCGTCGATCTCATCGTCCCGCCGGTTCAGCCACCCCGTCCTCCACCTCCAAGGAGCTGCCCCGACGTTCCCCTCGTCTTTCGCGCCACCTCCATTCCCACACCGCCGTCTTCACCTGCACCACCGGAAGAGCATCATCATCACCGTTTCCTCGGATGAAGCTGCGGCCTAATCGGCGCCACCAAAGAGGTTGTACACTAATCGCCGCATTTTCTTCTTGATTCGATCTCACGGTGCTGCCGGCGCTCGGTCCCGAGCCGACACGGCGCGGCTCCATCCACGGCGGCGTCGCCGGCCACTTCCTCCACGGCGTCGCTCCCTCGGCGGCGACGTCCACATCAGTAGGAGCTGCTGCTGCTTTAGCTCTCGCTCGCGCTGCTGCTCTGCTCTTGCTCTCGGTCCCCTGCCTGGTCTGCTCTTGCTATTGCTCTTGCTCGCGCTGCTGCTCTCGCTCTTGCTCTTGCTTGCGATGCTGCTCCGATTTAGCTACACTTCAGTCGACTGAATCGACTTTTGGGTCAGTCGATTTTCAGGGGTGGGGGGGCTCGCCGGGGTGAAGGAAGAACCAGCCGCAGCGGGGAGGGGGCTCGCCGGAGAGGTACCCCACTATCTATCTTAGGGTTCAGGATGGGGGCGGTGGTCGCCGGCGGTGGCGGGGCGTTGGCGGGGCGGTGGCGTGGGGATCGCCGGAGAAAAAGCTCGGCACGGGGGGCCTAGAGGGATGGCCGGGGCGGCGGCGGACCGGCGGTGGGGAGTGTTTTCGGGGCGGGCGGGGCGGCGCACCGCCGGCCGCGGGCGGCGGGGGGCTGCTGTTTGGCCGGTGGTGGCTGGCGGCTCAGGGGGTGGAGGTTGAAGATGAACCGCAGGCCCTTGATTTCGTATCCAACGGCTGCAAAATCGACTGACCAGAGATGAAAAAGTCAGTCGACCGACGTGTAGCCTCACCTTGCTAGTGCGTTTAGTTTCGACAGCAAAATTCAGTTTCGACAGCAAAATTCAGTTTCGACAGTTAAGTTCAGTTTCGACAGTTAAGTTCAGTTTCGATAGTTAAGTTCAGAGATGAGCGGCTGATGTATTTTACATCTAGCACTTTGTGGTTATGTATTTTACGTCATGTATTGGAGATGCTATTAGAATTCCACTCAGGTTAACGTTGTTCGTTGTCTCTCTTGTCCTGCTTCAGCCTCGGCGTCGTACAACTCACCGGAGCTGCTCTAGTGATGAAACCCTCCATCACCGCGGAGCAGTACCTCGGGCTCCATCTCCAGACGCCTAAGATATTCTTCCCCTCCTCCGACAGCAAAGTCAGCCGGAGCATCCTCACCGGCCAACCCAATCACGCTGAGATCGACATGGCTTCGCCAAAGAGGTTGTACACTTGTTGCATCTCTTTTTTACTCTACATGTTATATATATTGTCCACTGAGCACACGGATTTGTTCCTTTAGTGTCTCCTTGAAAGAAAAAACGTAGGAATTTTAATTTTCACTTGTCCTCCTTTTCAAATTCCTATTCATGAAGCACAAGACTAAGAGATAGTAGCATAATAGCATTATAACCGTACATTTTCTTGTGGTTTGACTTAATCTCACCATGCTTCTTTGCATCCTGTGATCTTCCAATTGTTGTGAATCAAACACCCAGATTGGCAGAAATCCTGTGTTTTTAAATTCTCTGTTTTGCACGTGCATTCCTATCCTATTCCTGTCTATTTCCTATCCCTGCATTGTTGGAATCCTCCAATTCAAACGAGCCCTTACAGAATTACTTCTCTTACAGATAGTTGTCAAAGAAAACCTTGCGTGGTTTGTCCCGCTCCTGCTGCGCCGTCGTCCACCCCAGCTCAGCTGCTCCAACGACAGAAGGGTCCAGCACAGCAGGGATCCGGCCTCCAGACTGTCTTTCGCCGCCTCAGATCTTCTTCCCCGCCGCTGGCAGCCATGAAAACTGCATTACCATCATCAACCGAGCAGATGACCTCGAGGACTACACGGGTCCGCAAGAGAGGTCGCACTCTTTCGTGTCTGCTTACGTTATGCATCGCTTAATATTACATGCTACTTTATCGTCCTGTTCACCGATTAGACTCTGAGTCAGCTCCAAACTAATGGTCAAACTTGAGTTTTTAAATGGTTGTGGGGTACATATCGGGGCCGCTATCAATAGTATCTATCTACTATCTGGTTAATCTCCGGTGTCTACTATGAGTTTCATGTTGGGTGGGAAACAAACAGTAAAGAAGCCATTATCTGTATTTTTTAACTGAAGCCATTATCTGCCTGCTATTATTGGTTTTGGGTCTATCCACAGGTTGCTACCATCACTCTGGATTTCTGCATGCACTCCTTACATAATCTCACTATGTTTTATTCCTATGCATGACAGTTATTGTAAACAATGGAACTGAACATGTAGAGCAAAAGAGACGAGCCTTGCGTGGCAATAAAATTTCATGCAGACGTCGCTCCATGGTAGGCGCAAAGGCAGCCCCCCTCCACGCATTTCGGATTGTAATCGAGAGGAAGATATCTGTTCTGAGGGGGATTCAGAAGGAGAAGACAACTCCTATTTACCCCCTGAGGTCTTCGCTCTAACTTGGCATGCTGATGTTGGTTATATCATGCATATGGTGTCTTGCATTGCTTACTTTATACATCAAATATGTCATCTGCTTAGTTTAGACATCCTTTGTGCGAATGCCATCTGTTTAGTTTATTCATCGTTTATGTGAATTATGCAACGCCATCTTGTTTAGCCAGGCATCATATATGTGAATTTTGCAATGCCATCCTGCTTAGCCAGTCATCTTATATGTAAATTATATCAGGCCATCCTTTTTTTCGTTACATATTACATTTGTCAACAATGTTAGTACATTCAACTGCTCTTCGTGTGCATCAGCCATTTGACACGGTGATGGCAAATTCTGGAGTGAAAACAAGGTCTTCAGAGCAGACTATGCTATCTGACGAAGCGCATATCTCGCTGGTTACGGATAGCTCCTCAGAGGAGGATTCAGAGACAGATGACCAGTCCTATTCCCCCCCCCCGAGGTGTATGCTCTAACTTGGCAGGGTTATGTTGCTCATATCGTGCGTATGGTGTCTCGCATTGCTATGTCATTTGATTAGTTTAGACATGCTTTGTGTGAATGCCACCTGTTCAGTGTCTAATTACCATATATGTGAATTATGCATTGCCATCTTGTTGCAAGACATTATATATGTGAATTATACAATGCTATCTTGTTGCAAAGGCATTATATATGTGAATTATGCAATGCCATGCTGTTTAGCCAATCATCATGTATGTGAATTATATCATGCTATCATTTTTTTGTATTACGTGTTCCATTTGTCGACAACGTTTGTATATTCAACTACTCTTCCTGTGCATCAGCCATTTGAAGCGGTGATGGAAGTATCTGGAGTGAAAACAAGGTATTCAGAGCAGACAATGCTACCTGCTGAAGCAGACATCTTGCTGGTTACAGAGAGCTCCTCAGAGGAGGATTCAGAGACTGATGACCAGTCCTATTTCCCCCCTGAGGTCTATGCTCAAACTTGGCAGGGTTATATTACCCATGTCATGCATGTTGTCTTGCATTGCTTAGTTTTTACATCATATATGGATTGCCATCTGCTTACTTGCTTACTATATAAATCATATATTTGAATTATATCATGCCATCATGTTTACATAGTACATACACATCATCTATCTGAATTATGGCATGGCAACCCATTTAATAAAGACATCATATAGTTATATCATCTCATCCTGTTTAGTGTTTACAGTCATCATATTTTGAATTATGGCATTCTATCCGTGAATGTATGTGAATTATGGCATGCCAACCTATTTAATAAACACATTATATAGTTATGTCATGTCATCCTGTTTACATAGTCTCATATTTTGAACTATGTCTTTCCATCTTTTTTAGTTAGCCATCATAATGTGAAATTGTGTCATGCTATCCTGTTTAGTTAGCCATCATATATGTGAAATTGTGTCATGCTATCCTGTTTGGTTAGACAACATAAATATGAATTATTTCATGCCCTCTTTTATTCCCCACTATCCATTGCACCTGTCTATCATACAATGTCTATACTTTCAATTACTTTTCTTGTTTATCAGCCATTTGAATTGGAGAGCGTGATGGCAGTATCTAAGGGAGTAACAACACGGTCTTCAGAAAAGATAGTGCTACCAGTTGATGCAGATAGAACCACGGTTGTACTTGCCCAAGGACCAGATCCACCACACATAACCCAGACTCTCGCAGATTGTACCCCTACCCAGTTGGACAGAGAACCAGCTACACCCCTTCTAACCCCAACCCCGGCAGATAGTAACCCAGTTCCAGTTGACACAGCACCGTCTCCACCACAGAGCACCCAAACACGAGCAGTTAGTAAGGGAACTGCAGTGCCCAAAGCACGAGGACCACCACTCCGAATCCCAACTCAACGCTTAAAGGAGAAGAAGATTTGTTCTCAGGTCAGGTTCTGTAGCTATGGTTCATACTCCTTTGCTCTTGCATTACTGTATTTACTCATACCAACTATTTTCAAATTTGAAGGATGGAATTGAAACTCCAATGGCGCAACAGGTATGTTTTAAACCTGTTTCTTTAACTGGTTTGCTGTTGTAACCTGCTCTATGTTGATTTCAGTTTCAATTGAATAAACAGTTATGTTCTCATGTCATGCACATTACAAGTGTTGTTATTGCTCTATAGTTACCCACACTTATATTCTGTCTATTCTGCTTTGTCTTGAACAAATATTATTTGAACTGTGTCTCTATCTTGATTTGGCAACAAAAACTAGAATGATATAGACCATAAAGTGACCATGGTACATAGATATATGTTTGTTTCATGCTGTTATCCTGTCCACTTTACTACTGAACTCATTTACCAAAATGAGTTTCATATACAACATGGTAAACATGTGATGTGTCTGCTTGTTTCTCTTTTAGAATGCGGACAAAATATTGGAGAACAGTACCGCGTTATCCAATGGTAAAGGAAGTAATGCAGATAAGGTTCAAGATAGTGAGACATCCCTGTTGGTCTCCAAGAAAGCTGATAAAAACTATCTTGACGACAGTGAGGGAACCCAAAAGTCCTGTCTTGATGTAGTGTTCGAGTTACTGGCCACTACTGCTGGCACAAGCTCTTCGAACTCGCTGCCTGAATCAGTTCGTCTTCTTGAGTCTCAACTTCAAGTTGAAAGACATCGATCAGATGTGCTGCGACAGGAAGCTGAAGGACTGAGGAAGTCCCTGCAGAATTCAGATGCATATTTTCTGGTGCAACAGCAAGCGCTGGAGGATTTAAGCGCCAAACAAGAGAAAGTTAATAAGCTTGCTAAGCATCTTGCCAGCATTATGGGTACCCAGGATATTGTTTCTTGAGATCTTCTGAAGTGGTTTCAGTTCTGGATTTGTTTTGCTGCGGCGTTTATTTGCGCTGGTCGCCAACTTTGACAACCAGTGTATATGATATGCTGCTTTGTTCCCTATATTTGCACTGGTGGCGAACTTTGATGCCCAGTGGATGTAATATGTGTAATAGCCGTGATAGCCTAGCGTTAGTTGCTTGCTTATTTATTTCCTTGTTGTCTTGTTTATTTGTTTGCTTGTAGTCATTGCAGTTCTTTTTCCGCGGTTAGCTAGTGGCTGCAATAACCTATTTTTTAAAACTAGGCCACAATAACCATGGGCTAATATTTACTGTAGTGACACTGGGCCTCCTACTGGCCGTAGAAACAGTGGGCCTTCTACGGGCCGTAGAAACAATGGGCCTTCTACGGGCCGTAGAAACAATGGGCCTTCTGCGGGCCGTATCATCAATGGGCCTTATACGGGCCGTATGATCGATTGGCCAAACATGGGCCAAACAGACCGCATTATGGCCGTAAACGGGCTAGAGTTGGAATCGTCCGTTCATGGGCCGACCATAACGGGCCATCGTTAATAGGCCGTATTTGATGACGCTATGAAAACGGCCCAACAGTATTAACGGACCACAAACGGGCCGACTGTAACCACGGGCTGAATTTGGCCCACAAGCAGAAAATGACAGTAACGGGCCGTAAGTAAACGAATGCTGGAAATGAGCCCAAGAATAAATGGGCCTCGAGAAGGCCGAAAGATAACATGGGCTGGAAACGGCCCAACGGAATAACGGGCCGTTAATGGGTATAAAGTGATACACTGTTCATTACGGGCCAGTTTCACCACGGGCCGTTAATGGGTGTAAAGTGATACACTATTCATTACGGGCCAGTTTCACCACGGGCCGTTAATAGGCCAAGAGTTACATAGGGCCTCATATGGGCCGAAAGACGTCATGGGCTATACATGGGCCAGAAGTGAAAACGGGCTGGAATCATATTGGATGGCCCAGATGACGCTACTGGGCCTAATTCGGATAGGGCGTAACGGGCCTTGGGTTAGCGGGCTGTAAATGGGCTATATGCGAACAGGCCGTTAACAGGCTTTCCATGGGTCGGCCCGCCAGCTTTTGACCAAGTCAAACGGGCCGGCCTTTTCACAGGATTGGGCTACTGTTGGGCCGTGCCATGTGTCGACGTATCATAGGCGCCTTCTGTCCAGTGAGTGGATGACATCTGTCCCAACGATGAGCCGACACGTGTTTCCTCTAGCCAATGATGATTTTACACGTGGAAAATCCCCATTGGTCGGGGCTGTTAACGGGTTATCGGATCCAAAACCCGACCCGATAGCTTAACGGCGTTCCGTTACGGTGGTTGCCACATGTCGGTCACCCTTGATGAAAGCACTTCTGTCACGCGCGATTTATCGTCATGGAAGTGGACACTTCCGTGATGATAATTTTGGTAATGTCATGGAACACTTCTACGACAGCACAGGTATGACTATCTTGATTCTGTCATAAATTTTTCATGGATGTACATGCATGACAAAAAAAGCGACCTACTGTGACAAACACGTATCATCACGGAAGTGTATTTTTTTTGTAGTGCCACAAGGATACTACCAGAAGCTCCCATGGAAGGAGAGCAAGCAAAAGAATCAAATCTTTTAGGACAGAAGCTTTTGATTGACCTAGAGTCAAAGGAAGAGAACTTAGTTTCTTGCAAACAGGCTATAGAACATTGGCTCTCCTCAATTTTCTGCCTGACAGCTCTCTGCCTAGCTTCAGAATTCAAACCTCTTACATTCTAGCACAAAACATTTCAGTTTCTACAAAGATTACTCATTATAGCACAATAATAATAGTCATAAACCACATGGCACACAATGCCACATGTCCAAAAGAGCACAGCAAAGTATGACCCAGCATTAAGACATAACATAGATCATGAGATAGTTTGCTGCATAAGAACATAAAACAAGCAAAATTAAGGGCTTGCCAAACCCAACAGGCCAAGGACACACTAATCATGAGAGTTGGTGGAGACAGTAGCTGGTGGGTCCACCATAAGTGCATCCATAGAAAGGAAAGAGGCGTCAATTTCCAGCTCTCTCCCAATCTCTTGAAGTCGACTGATAGGCGTAGCTGGAGGGACTCCTTCTGAAGCAGGCTCATCAGGCATCTGGGCCATGAAAGGCTTGGCTCTGGGCTTCTTCCTCTTGGGCTAGAGAGTGAGCTCCTGGAAGGTGGGCTTGAATCCATCGCGCTGGACAGAGCTTCTGGTGCAACGCCTAACCGAAGTGTCCACAATTGGAGTTGGCGCCAATGTTTTCCGTGGCCTTCTAGCTTTAGCCACCACAGCCACAGGAGAGGTCACCTTCACAGGTCCCACATCAACATTATCAAAAAAGGGCCCTGGCGACTGGCCTCGCCGTCTCCTGATCCTTCCATGTAAGCAGCGGCAGGTCCAAGTCACTGAACGCAAGATCCCAACTTCTCTTTGACAGGACAACTGGCGACAGAGGCTGCAGCAGAATTGGCCTGGGAACAGAGAAAACAACAGGAGCTTCCAGAAGAGTTTCAAAAGATCTCCTCCAAACCTTATCAGGAGGCAGAGGAGGCCCAAATGGCACCACAGGCAAATCAATCTCATCCCTGACAGCAGGAGGCTGGTAGACAACAATGGCCCAGTGGTTGACTGCATCCTCATCAACATTCAAAGGAAGAACAGGAGCTTCAGGCTGATCAGCATCAACCAAAATAACAGCAGCGGGAGGTTCCTAGTGGTCAGCAGCAGAGCTGGGCTGGGCTGAGAGATCAACCACCATTGACTCCTGGTCTTGGGCAGGCTCAGGGTCCACGTGGTCATTCCAATTGACCCAATTATCATCAGCCATCTCGTTGATCACAGGCTCAGGAGGGGGAGGGGGGACTGCATTCCACCCCAAAGCAGGATAAGCAGGCAGGTTGAACGAAGGAAGCTCAGGGAAAGGAACACCAGATACTGGGTGCAGATTGCCATTGATAGGCATCCAATCTTCATCCTGTGGCATCTGCTCGGCAAAATTTGCACCCAGCATGTATAAAGGCGCAGTACAAGAACCCCTAGCACCTCCCCAAGCCGCAAAAATCCATGAACACCACATCACGTGGCACAAGTATATCCTCCGGGAAAGAAGCAAACACCAGAGATCGAACCAAGTATGGGTCCTCGCTCACCCAATGATGGAACTTGCCAAAATTGTTCACAGCAGCTCTGATGCATTATGTATTACGAAGATCCAACGGTATACCAAGGAACAGTAGCAGCCCCTAACGAAAACCCTGGACGCCACGGAAGGATTCACCCTCATCATGCTTCATAAATAGCACAAAACGGTCACTACCCAGCAGCTGAGGCGGGAGCTACAGCAATGAGAATCTGACAGCAGCATCTCAAAGCTCAAAGAGCCCAACCGAACGAATCCAAGGCTGCGCTGACCTAACCAAAACTCCATGCGCTTGCAGCCACTACACCACTTCCTCTCTAGTAGCGCCAATCTCATCAGGCTGGGGGATAGGCATTACCTCAGCAAGCATGAACTCCTCATGGCGGCACACAATTGGGGTATGCGGTGTCACGAAAGTTCTTGCGAGACGATCTTCCCCACCATCAATGATGTGATGGCCAGCTGGTACATACAGCAGAGGATCCAGGTGGAAGTTGGTCATCGGGACCGAGGACTCAAGACTATTTTCTGGCGCCGTTGCCGGGGAGCATAGCTCTATTCTTTGAGTCACTTGGGATTTATATCTGCTGATCACTATGAGGAACTTGAAAGACGAGAAAACCAAAATTTATCCCTCAACTACGAGGGGAGGTAAGGAACTACCATCTAGATCTGCACTTGATTCTCCTTCTGTTTTGAGTAAACTTGTGACACCTAAACCTGCTTCTACTATTAATTCTGAAATGTTGCATGTTATTGATGATGCCACTTCTTCTATGCATGATACTTATGATGAAACTAATTCTATGCTTGATAATACTGTGCCATTAGGTGAATTTCTTGATGAACAACTTGCTAGGGCTAGAGAGAATGAAATTATTGAAACTGATAATATTAATGAAAGTGATGATGAAGATTCTCCCCCTAGATATGAATTGCCTATTGTGCCTGAGGGTTATGTTATGGATGAAGAAACTGCTAGAGACTTTCTTTCTTGCAATGATAGAAATGATCTTAAGAAATTATTAGCTAAGCTGAAAGAAAAATCTTTGAATGCTAGAATGAAATATGACCCTGCTTTTGCTACTTCACCTATCTGTATTACTGATAAGGATTATGATTTCTCTTTCGATCCTGAGATAATTACTTTGGTTGAATCCGATCCTTTTTATGGTTATGAATCTGAAACTGTTGTGGCACATCTCACTAAATAAAATGATATAGTCACCCTATTCACTAATGATGAGAAAAATCGCTACTACTATATCCTTAAATTATTTCCGTTCTCATTAAAGGGTGATGCTAAGACATGGTTTAATTCTCTTGATCCTGGTTGTGTGCATAGTCCCTAGGATATGATTTATTACTTCTCTGCTAAATATTTCCCCACTCACAAGAAACAAGCTGCCTTAAGGGAAATATATAATTTTGTGCAAATTGAAGAAGAGAGTCTCCCACAAGCTTGGGGGAGGCTTCTCCAATTACTTAATGCTTTGCCTGGTCATCCTCTCAAGAAAAATGAAATACTTGATATCTTTTAAAATGGACTAACCGATGCTTCCAGAGACCACCTGGATAATTGTGTTGGTTGTGTTTTCAGGGAAATAACTGTTGATCAAGCTGAATTGCTATTGAATAATATGCTGACTAATGAAAATAATTGGACACTTCCTGAACCAACTCCTAAGCCAACTCCGAAGAAAAGGGGTATTCTATTTCTCAGTCCTGAAGATATGCAAGACGCAAAGAAATCCATGAAAGAAAAAGGTATTAAAGCTGATGATGTTAAGAATTTACCTCCTATTGAAGAAATACATGTTCTTAATTTGCCACCTGTTGAAGAAATACATGGTCTTAATAACCCGACGAAGGTAGTAAAGGTAAATTCTCTTTAAATATTCGATGAAGGTGATATTCCTCGTTATAAGTCTGCTAGCCAATGCTTGGATGAGTTTTATAATTTTATTGTTAAACAAGAAAACTTCAATGCTTATGTTGGTAGACAATTGAAACGCAATGCTTATATGATTGAACACTTGAGATTATATGTCTAGAGTTAATGGTGAACTTAAACTTATTAGTAAACATGCTTCTATGGTTACCACTCAAGTAGAACAAGTGCTTAAAGCTCATAATGATTTTCTCAGTGAATTAAATAATAAGAAAAAGGATAATGATGTTAGATTTGTGACTAGAGGGGGTAGAATGACCCATGAACCTTTCTATCCTGAGGGTCACCCTAAGAGAGTTGAGCAGGATTCTCAGAGAACTAATGTTGATCACCTAGTCCTTCTAAGAGGAAGAAAAAGAAAAAATGATAGGACATTGCATGCTTCTAGTGAACCTATTCCTGACACACCTGAGAATCCCAATGACATTTCTATTTCTGATGCTGAAACACAATCTGGTAGTGAACATGAGCCTAGTGATAATATAATGATGAGGTTCATGATGATGCTCAACCTAGCAATGACAATGATGTAGAGATTGAACCTGCTGTTGATCTTGATAACCCACAATCAAAGAATCAACGTTATGATAAGAGAGACTTCATTGCTAGGAAGCACGGTAAAGAAAGAGAATCATGGGTTCAGAAACCCATGCCTTTTTCTCCTAAACCATCCAAGAAAAAGGATGATGAGGATTTTGAGCACTTTGCTGAAATGATTAGACCTATCGTTTTACGTATGCGTTTGACTCATATGCTTAAAATGAATCCTTATGCTAAGTATATGAAAGAAATTGTTACAAATAAAAGAAACATACCGGAAGCTGAAATTTCCACCATGCTTGCTAATTATACTTTTAAGGGTGGAATACCAAAGAAACTAGGAGATCCAGGAGTACCAACTATACCATGCTCCATTAAAAGAAACTATGTTAGAACTGCTTTATGTGATCTTGGAGCCGGTGTTAGTGTTATGCCTCTCTCTTTATATCGTAGAGTTGATTTGAATAAGTTGACAGCTGCTGAAATATCTTTGCAAATGGCCGATAAATCACTGCTATACCTGTCGGTATTTGTGAGGATGTGCCTGTTGTGGTTGCAAACGTTACTATTTTAACGGACTTTGTTATTCTTGACATTCCCGAGGACGATAGTATGTCGATTATTCTTGGTAGACCCTTCTTGAATACTGCAGGGGCTGTTATTGATTGCAAGAAAGGCAATGTCACTTTTCATATTAATGGTAATGAGCATATGGTACACTTTCCGAGGAAACAACCTGATGTCCACAGCATCAATTCTATTGGAAAAATTCGATCAATTATTATTGGAGGTTTTGAATTTCCTCTTCCAACTGTCAAGAAGAAATATGATATTCTTATTGTTGGGGATGTGCATATCCCCATTGAGGTAACCTAGTGTTATTCGAAATTTCTCCGGTCCCATGTTATTCGAAAAGAGTTTGTTAACAAGACTTGATCAACCTTGTTAGTGGATTCCTTTTGATGAGCATGAGATGGATGAAGTTAGAAAGCACAACCTTCTGTACCCTCCTTTTACTTTCTGTTATTTAGTTTAAATAAAGCAAAAATAGTACTTTTTGCCTGTTTTTTGAATTATCCGTGCAATAAAAAAGTACCCCAAAAATAGAAGTTCTCCAAATGCCTTGAAATTGAAATATGATTTTTTCTGGAATATTTAAGAATATCTGGCACTGAGAACACATCAGGGGGAGCCAGCACCTGGCCACGAGGGTCCAGGGCGTGCCCACCCCCTGGGCACGCCCCCTGCCTCGTGGGCCCCTGGTTGCCCCCGTCCACTTATTCCAGCACCCACACACTCCTTCTTCCTCCAGAAAAAAATCACCACCTAGCTCAAACTCGTGTTCTAGCTCATCTTGCTGTGATTTTCGATCTCCTTGCTCAAAGCTCCACTCACAAAACTGCTGTAACGCCCACGATGCGGCTATATCTCCCACGTGTCGAGGCACGACTTAGAGGCATAACCGCATTGTGGTTTGTCGCAAGAAGGGTCATCTTCACACAATCCCATGTAATGAACAAGAATGGGATAAAGAGTTGGCTTACAATCGCCACTTCACACAATACATGAATATAATCCATACATCATCCAAAATACACACATAGACCGACTACGGTCAAGATCCAAATGAAAATAAGATAACCCCAAATGCTAGATCCCCGATCATCCCAACTGGGCTCCACTACTGATCATCAGGAAAAGACACATAGTAACGACCACGTTCCTCATCGAACTCCCACTTGAGATCGATCCCATCATCTGCACTGGCATCGTCGGCACCTGCAACTGTTTGGTAGAATCTGTGAGTCATGAGGACTCAGCAATCTCACACCCGCGAGATCAAGACTATTTAAGCTTATAGGAAAGGATGGTGTAATGAGGTGGAGCTGCAGCAGGCAATAAGCATATATGGTGGCTAACATACGCAAAAGGGAGCGAGAGAAGCAACGGAACGGTCGTCATCTAGCAATGACCAAGAAGTGATCCTGAACTCCTACTTACGTCATGCATAACTCAAACCGTGTTCACTTCCCGGACTCCGCCGAGAAGAGACCATCACGGCTACACACGCAGTAGATGTATTTTAATTGGGTCAAGTGACAAGTTCTCTACAACCGGACATTAACAAATTCCCATCTGCCTCATAACTGCGGGCACGGCTTTCGAAAGATAATACCCTGCAGGGGTGTCCCAACTTAGCCCATCATAAGCTCTCACGGTCAACGAAGGATAAAGCTTCTCCCGGAAAGACCCGATCAGTCTCGGAATCCCGGTTTACAAGACGTTTCGACCATGGTAAAACAAGACCAGCAAAGCCACCCGAATGTGCCGACAAATCCCGATAGGAGCTGCACATATCTCGTTCTCAGGGCACACCGGATTGTCCAAGCATCCGGTAGGCCAGCCCAGAGTTGCCCCTGGTGGCCACCGGCGACTGACAGATTGGACCAATACTCAGAGGAGCACTGGCCCGGGGGTTTAAATAAAGATGACCCTCGGGCTCGCGAAAACCCGGGGGAAAAGGCTTAGGTGGCAAATGGTAAAACCAAAGTTGGGCCTTGCTGGAGGAGTTTTATTCAAGGCGAACTGTCAAGGGGGTCCCATAAATCACCCAACCGCGTAAGGAACGCAAACTCAAGGAACATAATACCGGTATGACAGAAACTAGGGCGGCAAGAGTGGAACAAAACACCAGGCATAAGGCCGAGCCTTCCACCCTTTACCAAATATATAGATGCATTAATTAAATAAGAGATATTGTGATATCCCAACATATCCATGTTCCGACATGGAACAAACTTCAACTTCACCTGCAACTAGCAACGCTATAAGAAGGGCTGAGCAAAAGCGGTAACTTAGCCAAACAACGGTTTGGTAGGAAAGGATGATTAGAGGCTGACATGGCAATATGGGAGGCATGATATAGCAAGTGGTAGGTAGCGCAGCATGACAATAGAACGAACAACTAGCAAAGCAAAGATAGAAGTGATTTCGAGGGGTGGTCATCTTGCCTGCAAGGTTCTCAGAGTTGTCGAAAGCTTGATCCTCGTAAGCGTACTCAATAGGTTCCTCGTTCACGAACTCGTCTCTCGGATCTACCCAAGACAAGAACACAAGCAACGGAACCACAATCAATCACGAGAAATGCACAAGCAACATGATGCAAAACATGTATGATATGCAAGATAGGATATGCGATGCATATGCGTGCTCCGGAAGGAAAATGATGAACAAGGCAGTAACTTGGCAAACCAAGCATGCCACTGGAAAGACGAGATGATTTCGGTCGAAATCGATATAAAGATCACCGGAAACGGATGCACGGTTTGCAAATGGCAAGCAAAACAAGAATGACACGAATCTGCGATTAACAGCATGATAGCACTTAAAATGCAACAAGTAACAATGCTATAGCACTCCAACATAGCAACAAAGCATATGGCAGCAATCTACAGGAGATGGTTGACAAAAGATAAACACTGAGCTACGACTAGTTCACAACATAACAAGCTCAAACAAGCATGACAAAAGTGCAAAAGATAACAGGTTCACAGACTTTGTGAAATTACTGGACATGGCAGAAAACAGCATCAGGTAGCAATGTTCAGAGCACGAAATCAACATGCTACAGGAACTTAAAATGGTAAAACAAGGCCTGGAAGTATTCTACTAAATGCATATGACAAAAGTCCCTTACTGACCATAAGCCAAAAATGATCAAAAGATAGGATGGAAACCATGTAAACATAGAAAGTTTCGTTAACAGGTTCCAGACTTAGCAGAAAACAGAGCATGGCAGAAACAATAATATGAGGGCATCTTGGTGAGCTTGATGCACTCACCACAAGGCAATGCATGACAAAACAAGCATACCTACAGCAAGATGACATGTTTATGAAGCTATCCATGGCAAGAGAAAGTACATAGCATGAAAGGATCAACTACAACAGGCTTGGCAAAAATGAATATCATGTTAATAATCTGCCAGAAATATTTTATAGAAAAAGTATAGCAAGATTGAGTCATGCTATGGCACTCCATAATTACAAACAACGCCAGGAATGGATCAATTACAACAATACCTACAAAACATCCTTACTAAATATCTCCAAAATATGCATTTATCTCTCTGTAGCATCAAATTTATATGGCAACAAAATAACAGCAGACAAGGACTTGGAGAAATCACCAAGTTTCTGAAATCAGAAACATTACGGGGCCTAGTTTGCATGCTTGTGCTAGTCACCACAAAGATCACAAAAATACATGGAATACACCACTGGAAATATAGCATGGCATACAACAAAACACATGTAGAGCTCATGCCCATAAGATGCACAGATTAAATGATACAAAAATAACAAATCTCCAAGTTCAGCTAAGAACCAGCAGATAACAGCAACTAGCACTCTTGCACCAGAGATTTGGGAATCAAGATGGCCTCTAATGAACATGGTGCAATTGAACAAAATGAAGAGAATCATGAGGCGAACATTTCGATATATTACACGCGCGAAACGGAGCTATATGCATAGAGTTACGATGCTATGAACATGGGCACATGCTGAGAAAAATAAATGACTTGGAAGAAATTCGGGGGTCGAGGAGAAAAAGTCAACCACAGTAGTTTTCCAGATCCGATCGAGCCGAGGTCGGTGGAGCTCGCCGGAGCTGCGGGGAGGACGCCGGAGGAGAGGAGAGGGAGGACGCCGGGCGTGGAGGAGCTCGGGCTCCGGCCGGCGAGGAGGAGGCCGGCGAGCGGGCAAGGCCGGGGCGCTCGGGCCGGGCGGCGCAGCCGGCGACGAAGGGCAGCGGCGGCGGGGCGCACCGGCGGCGGAGGCGCGACGCGGGCGGCCGGATCCTGGTGCGGGGCGAGCGCCTCGGGCGGCGGCGGCGGTATGGGCCGGGCGGGCCCTGCCTGGGCCCGGCGGGCCGGTGGCGCGGGGAGGAAAGAGAGGGCGCGGCGCGCGGGATGAGGTGGCGGGCTCCTGTTCTTTGGAGGCGGCGGCGGAGCGACGTGGCGGCGCCCTATTGGCCGAGGTGAGGTGGCGGGTGGACGTGTCCGGTGGCGGTGGTTTTGTCCGGGCGCGAGGTGGAAGAAGGGTAGGGTTTGGACTGCGAACGTTTTCGGGAGGGGATGCATATATATAGCTAGAGGGAGCTAGGAGGCTCCAAATGAGGTGCGGTTTTCGCCCACATGATCGTGATCGAACGACCTACAGCATGGAAGAGAGTTTGGTGGGTTTTGGGCTGTTTAGAGAGGGGGTTTTGCTGCAACACACAGAAGGCTTCTGCGGTTACCCGGTTAACCGTTGGAGTACCAAACGACCTCCAAATGGAACGAAACTTGACCGGTGGTCTACCGGTAGTATACCAAGGTCACTTGACAAGCCTCGGTCCATTCCGAGAACGTTTGACACCCGCTCACGAAAGAAAACAAGAGGGGTGCACCGGAGGAGATGGGAGCGCCGGATTGCAAAACGGACAACAGGGAAAATGTTCGGATGCATGAGACGAACACGTATGCAAATGCAATGCACATGATGACATGATATGAAATGCATGACAAGAACAAAATGCAAAACGAAAGACAAAACCCGACCACGGAGGGAATATCATAACACATAGCCGAAAATGGCAAGAGTGGGAGTTACAAATATGGAAAGTTACATCCGGGGTGTTACAACTGCTTTGGGGGATTGTTCTTCGGTATGTGACTCCTCCAATGGTCCAATTAGTTTTTGTTCTAGTGCTTTATTTATTGCAAATTTTTGCTGCTTAGGTGACCCTATTCTTGAGCTTGCATGTCAAATTTATATGGTCCCAAGTAGTTTTAATGCATGATATAGTCTCTAGGCACTTGTGGGAGTAGTTGCTATCAATTTTGTTGAGTTTGGTTCACTTTTATTTTGAGCTACTAAAAATTTCAGAAATTTTTCAAAGGAAGAAATATGTTTTGGAAATTTACCAAGGTGGTTCTTCAAGGAAGCAAGGACCCAGGCCCGCAATACGTGAGCTGGACCATGAACAACCAAGAGAAGCTCAAGTGCGGCCTTGTGAGTGGCCGTCAAAAAATTTCATGGTCCAAGCAGGAATTAAGAATGAATTTGAAGCGTATGTGCGTAATGCTGAACTCGAGGGCTTAATGTTAGATAAGTTCCCTCAATACTACCACCTTACTGATTCCTTTGTGAGAAGATTTAAATTTACATCATCACGCAATTCTCACACTATCCTATTTGATCTTTATAATAAATCTTATACCAAGGACTTGGAAGATTTTAATACTGCTTGTAAACTCCCGCAATGGGGTAGTGCCAGTGAACCTCGCAAATCTGAGTTTAAAGATTTTCTTACTAGTATCACTGTGGGGGAATCTAGGGAAATCACGCAAGCTACCATAGGGAGCATTCATTTTCCTACTATACATTATTTTGCTCTCTTTATAGGTAGATGCATAAATGGTAAGGATGAGGCATGCCACATGTGTGTTCCATATCTTAGTGTTCTCAAGAGTGCTGTGTTAGGAGATAGACAATATAACTTGGGGGCCATTGTTGCACGTAGGTTGCATAATAACAGTATTAGTGGAGTTTTGTTTGGTGGAATTTATGCAACCCGTGTGGCTAATTATCTTGAGATACCCATACATGAAAATGATATGGAATTGCCTCCTGCTTATTTAGATTATAATGCTATGGTTCTTCATCAGTTTATTGAGAGGAATGAACAACCTTTCCAGTACCGACTAATCTTTGACAGGCGCCGCACTGTCCATGTTGCTCTCCCTACTCGTACTTTCTTGACTTTCAGGCAAAAGGGAGATATGTTATAACCAGGGAGGAGGAAAACGAGTATGAGAGGAGGTCAGAGGCAGCTCGCCTCCAAGCTGCAGCTCATCAGGCAATAGCCACTTCATCTCAGTACGACCCCAGCTACAACTTTGATCCGTGGGCATAGACCAACTTAGGCCAAAAGCCTAAGCTTGGGGGAGTACGTATTTCTCACCGACATTACATTCATGTTCACACACTCATTCTAGTTGTCAGTGCTCATACTTTTTCATTGTACTATCCATGCTAGATTATTTTCTTTTCTTGCTTTCTTCTTGTGTGTTTGAATAACCTTAAGAAAAAAAATTAGTTGTAGATTTTAGCTAATTTACTATCCATGCCTGTAGAAGTAGTAATAAAGAAAACCCCAAAAGATTTCTCGTTCTTCTTTTACTTGCTGGGAGCTTTCCCATGTAAATAGTTTTATTTCCTTTCTTTTCTTTGGGGGTCGAGAGAGAAGACCATAATGAAAATGTTGAGTGGCTCTTATATGCATTATTGTTGATTTAACCAAGAGCCTATATTACCTTGTCTTCTCCCTTCAATTAAATGCTTGCAGATTCCAGCTTAGTCCAATGCACGTGCACTATTATTATTATCCACGCCATTCGGAAGTGCAAGTGAAAGGCAATAATGACGATATATGATGGACTGATTGAGATGAGAGAAGCTGGTATGAACTCGACCTCTCTTGTTTTTGTAAATATGATTAGTTCATCGTTCCTGATTCAGCCTATTATGAATGAACATGTTTGCAATGACAATTAGAGATTATAGTTGCTTATGCCATGCTTAATTAGCTAGGAGTTTATAAAGGTTTACCTTGCGTGCCAACATGCTATTAAAATGGTTGTGATGTGGTATGATAGGATGGTATCCTCCTTTGAATGATTCAAGTGGCTTGACTTGGCACATGTTCATGCATGTAGTTGAAACAAAATCAACATAGCCTCCACGATATTTATGTTGATGGTGGATTATATCCTACTCATGCTTGCACTCAATGTTTATTAATTTTAATGCATGTTCATGACTGTTGTCGCTGTCTAGTTGGTCGCTTCCCAGTCTTTTTCTAGCCTTCACTTGTACTAAGCGGGAATACTGCTTGTGCATCCACTTCCATAAACCCCAAAGTTATTCCATATGAGTCCATCATACCTTCCTATATGCGGTATCTACCTGCCGTTCCAAGTAAATTTGTATGTGCCAAACTCTAAAACTTCAAATGAAATTCTATTTTGCATGCTCGAACAGCTCATATATCAACTAGGGCTGTCTATATCTTCCATGCTAGGCGGGTTATCCTCAAGAGGAGTGGACTCCGCTCCTCACTCACGAGAAAATGGCTGGTCACCGGGATGCCCAGTCCCATGCTCAAACCAAATCAAAATAATTGCAAACAAAACTCCCCCAGGACTGTTGTTAGTTGGAGGCACCCCTTGTTTCGGGCAAGCCATGGATTGATGCTTGTTGGTGGTGGGGGAGTATAAACTTTACCATTCTGCTTCGGAACCGCCTATAATGTGTGTAGCATGGAAGATATCGAGATCTCTCGGTTGTTATGTTGACAATGAAAATATGCCACTCAAAATATTATTTTCCTCTATTTCAAAAATCGAGCTCTGGCACCTCTACAAATCCCTGCTTCCCTCTGCGAAGGGCCTATCTATTTACTTTTATGATGAATCATCATCCTCTTATTAAAAAGCACCAGTTGGAGAGCACCACTGTCATTTGCATCCATTACTATTAATTTACATTGAGTATGACTATGACTGGATCTCTTTTACCATGAATTACAATGTTTAGTCAGTCCTTGATCTTCAGAGGTGCTCTGCATTTATGTTTTGCGGTCTCAGAAAGGGCTAGCGAGATACCATCTTGTTATATCATATTATGATTGTTTTGAGAAAGCGTTGTCATCCGAGTTTTATTATTATTGCACGCTAGTTGATTATGCCATTGATATGAGTAAATAGGAGACCTAAGTGTTATTGTGAATCTGGTTAGTTCATAATCGTTGCTGAAAACTTGAATGCTGGCTTTACATATTTACAACAACAAGAGCAAACAGAGTTTGTAAAAGTTTTTCTTTATCACTTTCAGTTTGTCAACTGAATTGCTTGAGGACAAGCAAAGGTTTAAGCTTGGGGGAGTTGATAAGTCTCCATCGTATCTACTTTTCCTAACACTTTTGCCCTTGTTTTGGACTCTAACTTGCATGATTTGAATGGAACTAACCCGGACTGACGCTGTTTTCAGCAGAATTGCCATGGTGTTACTTTTGTCCAGAAATAAAAGTTCTCGGAATGACCTAAAACTTCACGGAGAATATTTTGGAATTAACAAAAAATACTGGTGAAAGAATCAAGGCCAGGGGGCCCACACCCTGTCCACAAGGGTGGGGGGCGCCTACTCCCCCTGGGCGCGCCCCCTGCCTCGTGGGCCCCCTGGTACTCCACCGACCTCAGCTCCAACTCCATATATTCGTGTTCAGGGAGAAAAAAATCAGGGAGAAAGATTCATTGTGTTTTACGATGCGGAGCCGCCGCCAAACCCTAAACTCTCTCGGGAGGGCTGATCTAGAGTCCGTTCGGGGCCCGGAGAGGGGAATCCGTCGCCTTAGTCATCATCAACCATCCTCCATCGCCAATTTCATGATGCTCACCACCGTGCGTGAGTAATTCCATCGTAGGCTTGCTGGATGGTGATCGGTGGGATGAGATTTATCATGTAATCGAGTTAGTTTTGTTAGGGTTTGATCCCTAGTATCCACTATGTTCTGAGATTGATGTTGCTATGACTTTGCTATGCTTAATGCTTGTCACTAGGGCCCGAGTGCCATGATTTCAGATCTGAACCTATTATGTTTTCATGAATATATGTGTGTTCTTGATCCCATCTTGCAAGGCAATAGTCACCTACTATGTGTTATGACCCGGTAACCCCGAAGTGACAATAATCGGGACCACTCCCGGTGATGACCGTAGTTTGAGGAGTTCATGTATTCACTAAGTGTTAATGATTTGGTCCAGTACTCTATTAAAAGGAGGCCTTAATATCCCTTAGTTTCCAATAGGACCCCGCTGCCACAGAGGGTAAGACAAAAGATGTCATGCAAGTTATTTTCCATAAGCATGTATGACTATATTCGGAATACATGCCTACATTACATTGATGAGCTGGAGCTAGTTCTGTGTCACCCTATGTTATAACTATTGCATGAGGAATCGCATCCGACATAATTATCCATCACTGATCCATTCCCTACGAGCATTTCACATATTGATCTTCGCTTAGTTACTTTTCCGTTGCCACTGTTACAATTACTACAAAACTACTACTGTTACTTTTGCCACCGTTACCGTTACTTCCATACTACTTTGCTACTAAATACTTTGCTGCAGATATTAAGTTATCCTGGTGTAGTTGAATTGACAACTCAACTGCTAATACTTGAGAATATTCTTTGGCTCCCCTTGTGTCGAATCAATAAATTTGGGTTGAATACTCTACCCTCGAAAACTATTGTGATCCCCTATACTTGTGGGTTATCACCGCCCGAGTCACCCAGACAGCACCAGCGGGCAACGACGCCGCCGCCGTTCCCCGTCGCCTGCAGCAAACGCCGCCACCAGCCCCACGGCCCATGAGAAGCTGGCTTCATCGCTGCATCCTTCTGTGTGGCGTGATGGGCGCACCGCCACTCCGTCGCTGACTCTGTCGGCTGCTTCGTCCTCCCATTCTCGTCATGGGCTGGCGCACGTGCAGGCTGCGTTGCTGATGGCACGCGAGCTTCTGCGCTACCGCCCGGTCGATGACCTCTACGAGGACTGGCTGGACTGCATCACCGAGCTCGTCAGCGCCGCCGGAGAGTCCCCTGCACCATCTCGCTCGCTGCTTCCCCTGCCGCCTACTGCGGGCGACGTGGCCCACGGGGCGCCTCCTCCACCTCCTAGGAAGGATGCCATCGTCGAGCCAAGGCGTGAGGCTCCTCGGCGTGACCTGCCGTGCAGGGTGCCGGTGCGCGACGAAGCAAGCTGCCAAGTGGTGCAGGGGCCTCAAAGAGAGCCGCGTGTGCTCCCGGCACCACCGTGTCAAGACCGTGTGCTGCCCGAGGCGGCGGCGCGCGACCACCAAGACTTGGCTCCCCCTCCGCGGCGGGTTCTCGTGAGCGCGGTAGGCTGCTGTGTGTTCACCCCGGAGCTGCGCCGCGTCGTCTGGCCTGGGAAGTTCAAGCCAGGCCTTCCTCCATGCTACGACGGCACTCCCGACCCTACCGAGTTCCTCCAACTCTATGAGCTGAGCATCGAGGCAGCCAACAGCGATGAGAAAGTCATGGCGAACTGGTTCCCCATGTCCCTCAAGGATGGCGCGCGCTCATGGCTCCTTGTCGGTGTGGAACGACACCTATGGGATCACAAGAATCCCTACTACGGTTGCCGGGCACGGGGTTGCGAGAAGAGCATGATTAGTAACCAGCACGAGGATCGTTTACCCAGGTTCGGGCCGCGAGGATGCATAAAACCCTAGTCGTGCTTTGGTGGGTGTATTTCAGAGAGTTCTTGAGCTCTCGAACTAGATGTGGTGAGTGTGTGGTTTGAAAGAGCTGAATCCTTCTCCAGTATGCCATGGGCCTCCTTTTATAGTCGAAAGGGGCTGCCACAGTGGCACACAGGAGGTGGAAAGGCACACAGTGCTCTGAGCTTATCGCTCGTATTACAGGACAAGACACATTTAATGCGTAGCTTAGGTCTCCCCTAACTTTATCGGGGACGGGGGCGAGGCCCGTCCCGTCCGTCGCCGCTCCTCCTCGCTTCGACACACGCCCTGGCCAGTGAGGCATGCGGTGCCATGTATGCAGGCAGGCAGCTGAGGTGGCGCGGTGGTGGAGCCTTGACGAAGATCTGCATGCCGCCACGCAGGCGCTTGATGAGTTGGCCCGGGAGCTGCATGTTGCCACGCAGGTGCCTGGTCAGCTGGTTGAGCTGGCAGCTGCATGCGAACATCAGTGGGAACTTGGTTGGCGCGGGCCAGGCGGTGGCCCTGCTGGCGTCCTTGGTGGGGGCCTTGCCGGGTGGCCCGGCAAGGGTCTTGCCGTGTGGCTCAGCAAGGGTCTTGCCATGTGGCCCAGCAAGGGTCTTGCCGTGGCACGCTGTCGTCCCCGGCAAGGACCTTGCCGGGGGTTTGGTGGCCTTCCTTGGCAAGGATCTTGCCGAGGATCGTCGTCTCCTAATCCTCATCTGATCTCGAGTGTTCCTTGTCTTCACAAAGATCTGCATGCCACCATGGAGGTGCCTCCCGAGCCCTGGCCCAACGTGATGTTGGAGACTGTGGGCTCAAGGGTGGCCCACTCTGTTGGTATGTGGCGAGCTGCCCCGGCAAGGGTCTTGCCGGGGCTGCTGAGGCTGCCCCGGCAAGGGTCTTGCCGGGGCTGCTGAGGCTGCCCCGGCAAGGGTCTTGCCAGGGGAACCTGCTTCGTCCCTCTGCTCTTTGTGGTCTTGGCCTTGGCGTTGCTCTGGTTATCTTGGGCTTCGGTCTTACCTTGGCTCACCTCCCCTGTTCTGCTTGGTGTGACCGTGGGCGCGGCTCCGACTGCCCGTGCACAGGTAAAGGGGTACAAAAGTGCGCCCCTCTTTTTGTACACCGACACTCCTGAACCTCCCCACCGGATCGATCTCCTCCTGGGATGAAATGCGAGAGCGCTTCATCGCCAACTTCCAGGGCACTCGTGACCGCGCTCCCGCTGCGGGTGACCTGCACCGCATCAAGCAGCAGCCAGGGGAGACCTTGCACAAATACATCTAGCGCTTCACCAATGTTCGCCTCAAGATCCCCAAGGTGTCAAACGAGGCCATCATTTCGGCATTCACTGATGGCGTCCGAGATGTCAAGATGAAGGAAGAGCTCTCCATACACGAGGACCTGTGCTCGGCTCTGGAGATGTTCAACATTGCAACCGGATGCGCGAGGGCCGAGGAAGGTCGCCTCTCCCTCCTTGAGCTTCCGGAGGCTGACCCAAAGGATAGGAAGGCTAAGGCCAAGGACGTGAAGCACAAGGGCCCAGCCGTGCTCGCGGCCGAACCAGAGATGAAGCGCGGCTGCACGTGAGTCCTCCAAGGGCAGCCTCCCGTTCTGCATCTTCGACAACGTGCACAGCCACAACACCAACGACTGCCAAGATCTTAGGGCCATCCGAGATGGGCGCCTTGGCTGGCACCCCGAGCGCAACGACCCCAGAGGAGGCCACAGAGGAGGCCGAGGTGGGGGACGCTGGGACAACTGCGACCCCCGTCAGGACTAGCGCGATTAGGCTTGTGAGGACCGCTGGCAGGGCCAGCCTCGTGAGCACCACTGGCGCGATCAGCCTCGTGAGGACCGCCCTCAGGGCAATGCTGGCCTTCCGCCGCTGCCGCCGCCACCAAGAAGCAATGACGACCACCACCAAGATGATGGGGCTGGGGGCTTCCAAGAGCATCGTGCCGTCGCTTGCATCCTAGGCGGCGCTCAAGCCCCCACCTCCCATCGCATCTTCAAGCAGTTTGCTCGCGAGGTGAACGCGACTCTCCCCAAGCTCGAGGCAACTCGTCCGCTCAGGTGGTCCAAGTACGCCATCACCTTCGACTCTTCGGACCATCTCAAGTGCGCTGCCACTGCCGGCGCGCTCCCGATGCTCTGCTCGCCCACCATTAGCAACGTCCTCGTCACCAAGATGCTTATCGATTGTGGCGCAGGGCTCAATGTCCTCTCTATCGAGACGTTCGACACGCTCCAGGTGTCGTACGACCAACTTCAGCCTACCAAGCCTTTCTCAGGAGTGACCGATGGCTCCACTGTCCCCATCGGGCCAATTCGTCTTCCCGTCAACTTCGACAAGCGCGACAACTACCACACCGAGCTCATCGACTTCGACGTCGCCCACATTCGCCTCCCGTACAATGCCATCCTTGGATATCTAGCTCTGGCCAAGTTCATGGCCGCGACTCACCACGGCTACAACGTCCTCAAGATGCCAGGGAGCGGAGGCATCATCACGGTCTCCTGCGATGAAAAGGATGCGGTGTGCTCCCTCGAGCGCGCCTACCAAGTTGCGGCGGTCGAGAACCCAGATGACGAAGGCGTCGTCTACCTCCCTGAGGTCATCACCAAGAAGAAGAAGCAGTTGCTCCGTCGAGGATCTTAGAAGGATGGGGCGTCCGACGATCGTGCCTCAGGCCTCGCGCACTGATGGGGCGCCTTCCCCCCTTGCATCAGAAGGCGCACCCGGCGCCCCTCTCAGGTTGGGCTCGGGGGCTCTCCTCTGGAGGGCCTCAGACCAGGTCGGCGTCACAAGGGAAGCGTTCGGGCACCATGTGGAGGCGTGCTTCAGCGCGCGTTTCCGGGGGCTCTCCAACGTATCTACTTTTCCAAACACTTTTGCCCATGTTTTGGACTCTAACTTGCATGATTTGAATGGAACTAACCCGGACTGACGCTGTTTTCACCAGAATTGCCATGGTGTTATTTATGTGCAGAAACAAAAGTTCTCGGAATGACCTAAAACTCCACGGAACTTATTTTTGGAAAATATTAAAAATATTGGCAAAAGAATCAAGGCCAGGGGGCCCGCCACCTAGCCACGAGGGTGGGGGGCGCGCCCCCTGCCTCGTTGGCCCCCTGTTGCTCCACCGACCTCAACTCCAACTCCATATATTTGTGTTCGGGGAGAAAAAAATCAGGGAGAAAGATTCATCGTGTTTTACGATACGGAGCCGCCGCCAAGCCCTAAACTCTCTCTGGAGGGATGATCTGGAGTCCGTTCGGGGCTCCGGAGAGGGGAATCCGTCGCCATCGTCATCATCAACCATCCTCCATCACCAATTTCATGATGCTCACTGTCGTGCGTGAGTAATTCCATCGTAGGCTTGCTGGACGGTGATGGGTTGGATGAGATTTATCATGTAATCGAGTTTGTTTTGTTAGGGTTTGATCCCTAGTATCCACTATGTTCTGAGATTGATGTTGCTATGACTTTGCTATGCTTAATGCTTGTCACTAGGGCCCGAGTGCCATGATTTCAGATCTAAACCTATTATGTTTTCATGAATATATGTGAGTCCTTGATCCTATCTTGCAATTCTGTAGTCACCTACTATGTGTTATGATCCGGCAACCCCGAAGTGACAATAATCGGGACTACTCCCGGTGATGACCATAGTTTGAGGAGTTCATGTATTCACTACGTATTAATGCTTTGGTCCGGTACTCTATTAATAGGAGGCCTTAATATCCCTTAGTTCCCATTAGGACCCCGCTGTCACGGGAGGGTAGGACAAAAGATGTCATGCAAGTTCTTTTCCGTAAGCATGTATGACTATATTCGGAATAAATGCCTACATTAAATTGATGAGCTCGAGCTAGTTCAATGCCTATGAGCTTTTCACATATTGTTCTCCGCTTATTTACTTTTCTGTTGCTACTGTTACAATTACTACAAAACCCAAAAATATTACTTTTACTACCGTTACCGTTACTTCCATACTAGTTTGCTACTAAATACTTTGCTGCAGATACTAAGTTATCCAGGTGTGGTTGAATTGACAACTCAACTGCTAATACTTGAGAATATTCTTTGGCTCCCCTTGTGCCGAATCAACAAATTTGGGTTGAATACTCTACCCTCGAAAACTATTGCGATCCCCTATACTTGTGGGTCATCAAGACTATTTTCTGGCGCCATTGCCGGGGAGCATAGCTCTATCTTTGAGTCACTTGGGATTTATATCTGCTGGTCACTATGAAGAACTTGAAAGATGCGAAAACAAAAATTTATCCCTCAACCACGAGGGGAGGTAAGGAATATATATAATTTTGTGCAACTTGAAGAAGAGAGTCTCCCACAAGCTTGGGGGAGGCTTCTCCAATTACTTAATGCTTTGCCTGATCATCCTCTTAAGAAAAAGGAAATACTTGATATATTTTATAATGGACTAACCGATGCTTCCAGAGACCACCTGGATAGTTGTGCTGGTTCTGTTTTCAGGGAAGGAACACCGGATGAAGCTGAAATTCTATTGAATAATATGTTGACAAATGAAAATAATTGGACACTTCCTGAGCCAACTCCTGAACCTATTCCTAAACCAACTCCGAAGAAAAGAGGTGTTCTATTTCTCAGTCCTAAAGATATGCAAGAGGCAAAGAAATCTATGAAAGAAAAGGGTATTGAAGCTGAAGATGTTAAGAATTTACCTCCTATTGAAGAAATACATGGTCTTAATTTACTACCTATTGAAGAAACTCATTGTCTTGATAACCCGACACAGGTAGTAAAGGTAAATTCTCTCTATAGATACGATAAAGCTGAAATCCCTCCTACTTAGTTTGCTAGCCAATGTTTGGATGAGTTTGATAATTTCATGGTCAAGTAAGAAGATTTTAATGCTTATTTTGGTAGACAATTAAAACACAATGCTTATATGATTGAACACTTGGGTGATTATATGTCTAGAGTTAAAGCTGAACTTAAACTCATTAATATGCTTCTATGGTTACCACTCAAGTAGAACAAGTACTTAAAGCTGAGAATGATTTGCTCAATGAATTAGATAGTAAGAATAATGATTATGCTGTTAGCGTGGCTAGTAGAACTGGTAAAATGACTCAGGAACCTTTGTATCCTGAAGGCCATCCTAAGAGAATTGAGCAGGATTCTCAGAGAAATAATTTAGATGCACCTAGTCCTTCTAAAAAGAAGAAAAAGAAAAATGATAGGACTTTGCATGCTTCTAGTCAACCTATTGCTGAAACACCTGAGAATCCAAATGATATTTCTATCTCTGATGAAGAAACACAATCTGGTAATGAACATGAACCTAGTGATAATGTTAATGATGATGCTCATGTTGATGCTCAACCTAGCAATGATAATGATGTAGAAATTGAACCTGCTATTGATCTTGATAACCCACAATCAAAGAATCAACGTTATGATAAGAGAGATTTTGTTGCTAGGAAACACGGTAAAGAAAGAGAACCATGGGTTCAGAAACCCATGCCTTTTCCTCCCAAACCATCCAAGAAAAAGGATGATGAGGATTTTGAGCGCTTTACTGAAATGATTAGACCTATCTTTTTGCGTATGCGTTTGACTGATATGCTTAGAATGAATCCTTATGCTAAGTATATGAAAGAAATTGTTACTAATAAAAGAAAGATACCAGAAGCTGAAATTTCCACCATGCTTGCTAATTATACTTTTAAGGGTGGAATACCTAAGAAACTAGGAGATCCAGGAGTACCCACTATACCATGCTCCATTAAAAGAAACTATGTTAAAACTGCTTTGTGTGATCTTGGAGCCGGTGTTAGTGTTATGCCTCTCTCTTTATATCGTAGACTTGATTTGAATAAGTTGACACCTACTGAAATATCTTTGCAAATGGCTGATAAATCAACTGCTATACCTTTCGGTATTTGTGAGGATGTGCCTGTTGGGGTTGCAAATGTTACTATTTTAACATACTTTGTTATTCTTGATATTCCTGCGGACGATAGTATGTCTATTATTCTTAGAAGACCCTTTTTGAATACTGCAGGGGCTGTTATTGATTGCAACAAAGGCAATGTCACTTTTCATGTAAATTGTAATGAGCATACGGTACACTTTCCGAGGAAACAACCTCAAGTCCACAGTATCAATTCTATTGGAAAAATTCCATCGATTATTATTGGAGGTTTTGAATTTCCTCTTCTTACTGTCAAGAAGAAATATGATATTCTTATTATAGGGGATGTGCATATCCCCGTTGAGGTAACATAGTGTTATTCGAAATTTCTCCGGTTCCATGTTATTCGGAATGAGTTTGTTAACAAGACTTGATCAACCTTGTTAGTGGATTCCTTTTGATGAGCATGAGATGGATGAAGTTAGAAAGCACAACCTTCTGTACCCTTCTTTTACTTTCTGTTATTTAGTTGAAATAAAGTAAAATTAGTATTTTTTTTGTCTGTTTTCTGATTTATCCGTGCAATATAAAAATAACCCAAAATAAAAGTTCTCCAAATGCCCTGCCAAATTAATATGATTTTTTCTGGAATATTTGAGAATATCTGGCAAGCAAGCACCTGGCCACGAGGGACCAGGGCGCACCCACCCCTACAGGGTGCGCCCCCTGCCTCGTGGGCCCATGGTGGCTCCCCTCCACTTATTACTGCACCCACACACTTCTTCTTCCTCCCAAAAAAATACCATCCAACTCAAGCACGAGTTCTAGCTCATTTTGCTGTGATTTTCGATCTCCTTGCTCAAAGCACCTCTCACAAAACTGCTTTGGGGGATTGTTCTTTGGTATGTGACTCCTCCATTGGTCCAATTAATTTTTGTTCTAGTGCTTTATTCATTGCAAATTTGTGCTGCCTAGGTGACCATGTTCTTGAGCTTACATGTCAAATTTATATGGTTCCAAGTAGTTCTAATGCATGATATAGTCTCTAGGCACTTGTGGGAGTAGTTGCTATCAATTTTGTTGAGCTTGGTTCACTTTTATTTGAAGTTACTAAAAATTTCAGAAATTTTTTAGAGGAAGAAATATGTTTAGGAAAATGTACCAAGGTGGTCCTTCAAGGAAGCAAGGACCCAGGCTTGCAATGCGTGATGCTGATGAAGAACCACCAAGGGACGCTCCAGTGCGGCCTTGTGGATGGCCTTCAGAAGACTTTATGGATCGAGCGGGAATCAAGGAAGAATTTAATGCGTATTTGCGTAACGCTGATCTTGTGAGCTTCGAGGCAGAAAAGTGTCGTCAATACCACTATCTCACTAGTTCCTTTGTGAGGAGGTTTGAATTTTCATCTTCACGTAATTCTCAAACTGTCCTGTTTGATCTTTATGAAAATTCTTATACTATGGACTTAGAGGATTTTACTACTACTTGCAAACTTCCACAATGGGGTAGTACTAGTGAACCTCGCAAATCTGAATTTAGAGATTTTCTTGCTAGTATAACTGTGGGGGAATCTAGAGATATAGTACAAGCTACCATAGGGAGCATTCATTTTCCTGCTATACATTATTTTGCTCTCTTCATAGGTAGGTGCATAAATGGTAAGGATGAAGCATGTCACATGTGTGTCCCTGACCTCAGTATTCTTAGGAGTGCTGTGTTAGGAGATAAATCTTATAATTTGCGAGCCATTGTTGCACGTAGGTTGCATCATAATAGATTTAATGGAGATTTCTTTGGCGGAATTTATGCAACCCGCTTAGCTGATTTTCTTGGTGTAACCATACGCGATGATGATATTGAATTGCCTCCTACTTATCTAGACTTTAATGCTATGGTTCACCATCAGGTTGTCGAGAGAAATGAACCACCTCCCCAGTACCGACTAATCTTTGACAGGCGTCATGCTGTCAATATTGTTCTCCCTGCCCCTATTCTCTTTGACTTTCAGGCAAAGGGGAGACATTTTATAACCAGGGAGGACGCAAATGAGTACGAAAGGAGGATGAGGGCAGCTCGCCTCCAAGCTGCAGCCCACGATGCAATAGCCGCTGCATCTCAGTACGACCCCAACTACAACTATGGATATCCGCCAGGCCATCCGTGGCAATAAACCAACTTAGGCCAAAAGCCTAAGCTTGGGGGAGTACGTATTTCTCACCGACATTACATTTATGTCCACACACTCACGCTAGTTGTCGGTGCTCATACTTTTTCACTGTAATATCCATGCTAGTTTATTTTCTTTTTTATGCTTTCTTCTTGTGTGTTTGATAAACATTAATAAAAACAAAAAAAATAGTTGTAGCTTTTAGCTAGTTTATTTTCTTGCTGTAGTAGTAATAATTAAAAAGAAAACCCAAAAATATTTCTTGTTCTTCTTTTGCTTGTTGGGAGCTTTCCCGTGTAAATAGTTTTATTTCCTTTCTTTTCTTTGGGGGTCGATAGGAGAAGACCATGATTAAATTGTTGAAGTGGCTATTATATGCATTATTGTTGATTTAACCAAGAGCCCATATTGCCTTGTCTTCTCCTGTTTATTGAATGCTCGCAGATTCCAGCTTAGTCCAATGCACGTGCACTATTATTATTCACATTGTTCGGTCGTGTAAGTGAAAGGCAATAATGACGACATATGATGAACTGATTGAGATGAGAGAAGCTGGTATGAACTCGGCCTCTCTTGTTTTTGTAAATACGATTAGTTCATCGTTCCTGATTCAGCCTATTATGAATAAACATGTTTGCAATGACAATTAGAGATTATAGTTGCTTATGCCATACTTAATTAGCTAGGAGTTTATAATGGTTTACCTTGTGTGCCAACATGCTATTAAGATGGTTGTGATGTGGTATAGTAGGGTGGTATCCTCCTTTGAATTATTCGAGTGACTTGACTTGGCACATGTTCACACATGTAGTTGAAACAAAATCAACATAGCCTTCATGATATTCATGTTCATGGTGGATTATATCCTACTCATGCTTGTACTCAATGTTTATTAATTTTAATGCATGTTCATGACTGTTGTCGCTCTCTAGTTGGTCGCTTCCCAGTCTTTTGCTAGCCTTCACTTGTACTAAGCGGGAATACTGCTTGTGCATCCAATCCCTTAAACCCCAAAGTTATTCCATATGAGTCCACCATACCTTCCTATATGCAATATCTACCTGCCGTTCCAAGTAAATTTGTATGTGCCAAACTCTAAACCTCCAAATGAAATTCTGTTTTGTATGCTCGAATAGCTCATGTATCAACTAGGGCTGTCCGTATCTTCCATGCTAGGCGGGTTATTCTCAAGTGGAGTGGACTCCGCTCCTCACTCACGAGAAAATGGCTGGTCACCGGGATGCCCAGTCCCATGCTTTATGCAAATGAAATCAAAATAATTGCAAACAAAACTCCCCCAGGACTGTTGTTAGTTGGAGGCACTCGTTGTTTCGAGCAAGCCATGGATTGATGCTTGTTGGTGGAGGGGGAGTAAAAACTTTACCATTCTGTTTGGGAACCGCCTATAATGTGTGTAGCATGGAAGATATCGCCATCTCTTGTTTGTTATGTTGACAATGAAAGTATGGCGCTCAAAATATTATTTTTCTCTGCTTTAAAATCGAGCTCTGGCTCCTCTACAAATCCCTGCTTCCCTCTATGAAGGGCCTATCTATTTACTTTTATGTTGAGTCATCACCCTCTTATTAAAAAGCACCAGCTGGAGAGCACCGCTATCATTTGCATTCATTACTATTAATTTATATTGGGTATGACTTTGACTGGATCTCTTTTACCATGAATTACAATGTTTAGTCAGTCCTTGATCTTTAAAGGTACTCTGCATTTATGTTTTGCGGTCTCAAAAAGGGCTAGCGAGATACCATCTTGTTATATCATATTATGATTGTTTTGAGGAAGTGTTGTCATCTGAGATTTATTATTATTGCTCGCTAGTTGATTATGCCATTGACATGAGTAAACATGAGACCTAAGTGTTATTGTGAATGTGGTTAGTCATAATCTTTGCTGAAAACTTGAATGCTGGCTTTACATATTAACAACAACAAGAGCAAACAGAGTTTGTAAAAGTTTTTCTTTGTCACTTTTAGTTTATCAACTGAATTGCTTGAGGACAAGCAAAGGTTTAAGCTTGGGGGAGTTGATACGTCTCCAACGTATCTACTTTCCCAAACACTTTTGCCCTTGTTTTGGACTCTAACTTGCATGATTTCAATGGAACTAACTCGGACTGACGATGTTTTCAGCAAAATTGCCATGGTGTTATTTATGTGTAGAAACAAAAGTTCTCGGAATGACCTGAAACTCCACGGAACTTATTTTTGGAAAATATTAAAAATACTAGCGAAAGAATCAAGGCCAGGGGGCCCACCACCTAGCCACGAGGGTGGGGGGCGCGCCCCCTGCCTCGTGGGCCCCCTGTTGCTCCACCGACCTCAACTCCAACTCCATATATTCGTGTTCGAGGAGAAAAAAATCAGGGAGAAAGATTCATTGTGTTTTACGATGCGGAGCCGCCGCCAAGCCCTAAACTCTCTCGGGAGGGCTGATCTGGAGTCCGTTCGGGGCTCCGGAGAGGGGAATTCGTCGCCATCATCATCATCAACCATCCTCCATCACCAATTTCATGATGCTCACCACCGTGCGTGAGTAATTCCATCGTAGGCTTGCTGGATGGTGATCGGTGGGATGATATTTATCATGTAATCGAGTTAGTTTTGTTAGGGTTTGGTCCCTAGTATCCACTATGTTCTGAGATTGATGTTGCTATGACTTTGCTATGCTTAATGCTTGTCACTAGGGCCCGAGTGCCATGATTTCAGATCTGAACCTATTATGTTTTCATGAATATATGTGAGTTCTTGATCCTATCTTGCAAGTCTATAGTCACCTGCTATGTGTTATGATCCGGCAACCCCGAAGTGACAATAATCGGGACCACTCCCGGTGATGACCATAGTTTGAGGAGTTCATGTATTCACTATGTGTTAATGCTTTGGTCCGGTACTCTATTAAAAGGAGGCCTTAATATACCTTAGTTTCCATTAGGACCCCGCTGCCACGGGAGGGTAGGACAAAAGATGTCATGCAAGTTCTTTTCCATAAGCACGTATGACTATATTCGGAATACATGCCTACATTACATTGATGAATTGGAGCTAGTTCTGTGTCACCCTATGTTATGATTGTTACATGATGAACCACATCCAGCATAATTCTCCATCACCGATCCAATGCCTACGAGATTTTCACGTATTGTTCTCCGCTTATTTACTTTTCTGTTGCTACTGTTACAATTACTACAAAATCCAAAAATATTACTTTTACTACCGTTACCATTACTTCCATACTACTTTGCTACTAAATACTTTGCTCCAGATACTAAGTTATCCAGGTGTGGTTGAATTGACAACTCAACTGCTAATACTTGAGAATATTCTTTGGCTCCCCTTGTGTCTTATCAACAAATTTGTGTTGAATACTCTACCCTCAAAAACTGTTGCGATCCCCTATACTTGTGGGTCATCAGTATGGTGGACTCATATGGAATAACTTTGGGATTTATGGAAGTGGAGGCACAAGCAGTATTCCTGCTTAGTACAAGTGAAGGCTAGAAAAAGACTGGGAAGCGACCAACTAGAGAGCGACAACAGTCATGAACATGCATTAAAGTTAATAAACATTGAGTGCAAGCATAAGTAGGATATAATCCACCATGAAAATAAATATCATGGAGGCTATGTTGATTTTGTTTCAACTACATGTGTGAACATGTGCCAAGTCAAGTCACTCGAATCATTCAAAGGAGGATACCACCCTATCATACCACATCACAACCATTTTAATAGCATGTTGGCACGCAAGGTAAACCATTATAAACTCCTAGCTAATTAAGCATGGCATAAGCAACTATAATCTCTAATTGTCATTGCAAACATGTTCATTCATAATAGGCTGAATCAGGAACAATGAACTAATCATATTTACAAAAACAAGAGAGGTCGAGTTCATACCATCTTCTCTCATCTCAATCATTTCATCATGTATCGTCATTATTGCCTTTCACTTGCACGACCGAATGATGTGGATAATAATAATAGTGCACGTGCATTGGACTAAGCTGGAATCTGCAGGCATCTGACACACAGGAAAAGACAAGATAATATGGGCTCTTGGTTAAATCAACAATAATTCACTTAAGAGCCACTTCAACATTTCATTATGGTCTTCTCCTCTCGACCCCCAATGAAAAAAAAGAAATAAAACTATTTACACGGGAAAGCTCCCAACAAGCAAAAAGAAGAACAAGAAATCTTTTTGGGTTTTCTTTTAATTACTACTACAGGCATGAAAAGTAAACTATCTAAAAGCTACAACTAATTTTTGGTTTTTCTTAAGGTTTTTCAAACAAACAAGAAGAAAGCTAGAAAAAGAAAATAACTAACATGGATAGTACAATGAAAAAGTATGAGCACTGACAACTAGAGTGAGTGTGTGAATATGAATGTAATGTCGGTGAGAAATATGTATTCCCCCAAGCTTAGGCTTTTGGCCTAAGTTGGTCTACTGCCACGGCTGGCCTGGCGGATATCCAAAGTTGTAGTTGGGGTCGTACTGTAATGCAGCGACTATTGCCTCATGCGATGCCGCTTGGAGGCGAGCTGTCTCCGTCCTCCTCTTATACTCGTTCGCCTCCTCCCTGGTTATAATAAATCTCCCTTTTGTCTGAAAGTCAAAGAAAGTAGGAGCAGGGAGAGCAACATGGAAAATGCGGCGCCTGTCAAACATTAGTCGGTACTGGAGAGGTTGTTCGTTCCTCTCAATAAACGGATGGCGAACCATAGCCTCATATCCTAGATAAGTGGGAGGCAATTCCATATCACTTTCATGTATGGGTATTCCAAGAAAATTAGCCACACGGGTTGCATAAATTCCACCAAACAAGTCTCCACTTAAACCATTATTATGCAACCTCCGTGCAACAATGGCCCCCAAGTTATATTGATTATCTCCTAAAATAGCACTCTTGAGAACATTAAGGTCACGGACACACATGTGACATGCTTCATCCTTACCATTTATGCACCTGCCTATGAAGAGAGCAAAATAATGTATAGCAGGAAAATGAATGCTCCCTATGGTAGCTTGTGTTATATCTATAGATTCCCCCACTGTAATACTAGCAAGAAAATCTCCAAACTCATATTTCCGAGGTTCACTAGTACTACCCCATTGTGGAAGTTTGCAAGCAGTATTAAAATCCTCTGTGTCCATAGTATAAGATTGGCCATAGATATCAAATAGGACAGTGTGAGAATTACGTGAAGATAAAAATTTGAACCTTCTCACAAAGGAATCAGTCAGGTGGTAGTACTGAGGACACTTATCTAGCATGAAGCCCTCGAGTTCAGCATTACGCACATATGCGTCAAATTCCTCCTTAATTCCGGCCCGAACCATAAAATCTTCTGACGGCCATTCACAAGGCCGTACTTGAGCTTCTCTTGGTAGTTCATGGTCCGGCTCACACATTGCGGGCCTGGGTCCTTGCTTCCTTGAAGAACCACCTTGGAACAATTTCCTAGACATATTTCTTCCATTGAAAAATTTCTGAAATTTTTAGTAACTTAAAATAAAAGTGAACCAAACTCAACAAAATTGATAGCAACTGCTCCCACAAGTGCCTAGAGACTATATCATGCATTAGAACTACTTGGGACCATATAAATTTGACATGCAAGCTCAAGAACAGGGTCACCTAGGCAGCAAAAATTTGCAATGAATAAAGCACTAGAACAAAAACTAATTGGACCATTGGGGGAGTCACATACCGAAGAACAATTCCCCAAAGCAGTTTTGTGAGTGGAGCTTTGAGCAAGGAGATCGAAAATTGCAGCAAGATGAGCTAGAGCTCGTGCTTGAGCTGGTTGGTAATTTTTTTTGGGAGGAAGAAGTAGTGTGTGGTGGCTGGAATAAGTGGAGGGGGGCCACCAGGGGCCCACGAGGCAGGGGGCGCGCCTAGGGGGGTGGGTGCGCCCTGGACCCTCGTGGCCAAGTGCTTGCTCCCCCTGATGTGTTCTCAGTGCCAAATATTCTAGAAAAAACATATTTCATTTTCGGGGCATTTGGAGAACTTTTATTTTCGGGATATTTTTTATTGCACGGATAACTCTGAAAACAGACAGAAAATACTATTTTTGCTTTATTTAATCTAAATAACAGAAAGCAAAAGGAGGGTACAGAAGGTTGTGCTTTCTAACATCATCCATCTCATGCTCATCAAAAGGAATCCACTAACAAGGTTGATCAAGTCTTGTTAACAAACTCATTCCGAATAACATGGAATCGGAGAAATTTCGAATAACACTATGTTACCTCAACGGGGATATGCACATCCCCAACAATAAGAATATCGTATCTCTTTTTCACAGTTGGAAGAGGGAATTCAAAACCTCCAATAGTAATTGTTGGAATTTTTCCAATAGAATTGATACTGTGGGCTTGAGGTTGTTTCCTCGGAAAGTGTACCGTATGCTCATTTCCATTAACATGAAAAGTGACATTGCCTTTATTGCAATCAATAACAGCCCCTGCAGTATTCAAAAAGGGTCTACCAAGGATAATCGACATACTATCATCCTCGGGAATATCAAGAATAACAAAGTCCGTTAAAATATTAACGTTTGCAACCACAACAGGCACATTCTCACAAATACCGACAGGTATAGCAATTGATTTATCAGCCATTTGCAAAGATATTTCAGTAGGTGTCAACTTATTCAAATCAAGTCTACGATATAAAGAGAGAGGCATAACACTAACACCGGCTCCAAGATCACATAAAGCAGTTCTAACATAGTTTCTTTTAATGGAGCATGGTATAGTTGGTACTCCTGGATCTCCTAGTTTCTTAGGTATTCCACCCTTAAAAGTATAATTAGCAAGCATGGTGGAAATTTCAGCTTCCGGTATCTTTCTTTTATTTGTAATAATATCTTTCATATACTTAGCATAAGGATTCATTTTAAGCATATCAGTCAAACGCATACGCAAAAAGATAGGTGTAATCATTTCAGCAAAGCGCTCAAAATCCTCATCATCCTTTTTCTTGGATGGTTTGGGAGGAAAAGGCATGGGTTTTTGAACCCATGGTTCTCTTTCTTTACCGTGCTTCCTAGCAACAAAGTCTCTCTTATCATAATGTTGATTCTTTGATTGTGGGTTATCAAGATCAACAGCAGGTTCAATCTCTACATCATTGTTATTAGTAGGTTGAGCATCAACATGAGCATCACCATTAACATTATCACTAGGTGCATGTTCATCACCAGATTGTGTTTCAGCATTAGAAATAGAAATATCATTGGGATTCTTAGGTGTGTCAACAATAGGTTCACTAGAAGCGTGCAAAGTCCTATCATTTTTCTTTTTCTTCCTCTTAGAAGGACTAGGTGCATCAACATTAGTTCTCTGAGAATCCTGCTCAATTCTCTTAGGATGACCCTCAGGATACAAAGGTTCCTGAGTCATTTTACCCCCTCTAGTCATAACTCTAATAGCATTATCATTCTTTTATTATTTAATTCATTGAGGAAATCATTCTGAGCTTTAAGCACTTGTTCTACTTGAGTGGTAACCATAGAAGCATGTTTACTAATGAGTTTAAGTTCACCTTTAAATCTAGACATATAATCACTCAAGTGTTCAAGCATATCAGCATTGTGTTCCAATTGTCTACCAACATAAGCATTGAAGTTTTCTTGTTTGACAATAAAATTAACAAACTCATCTAAGCATTGGCTAGCAGACTTATAACGAGGGATATCACCTTCATCGAATCTATAGAGAGAATTTACCTTTACTACCTGTGTCGGGTTATCAAGACAATGTATTTCTTCAACAGGCGGCAAATTAAGACAATGTATTTCTTCAATAGGAGGTAAATTCTTAACATCTTCAGTTTTAATACCTTTTTCTTTCATAGATTTCTTTGCCTCTTGCATATCTTCAGGACTGAGAAATAGAATACCCCTTTTCTTCGAAGTTGGCTTAGGAGTTGGTTCAGGAAGTGTCGAATTATTTTCATTAGTCAACATATTATTCAATAGCAATTCAGCTTGATCAACTGTTCTTTCCTTGAAAACACAACTAGCACAACTATTCAGGTGGTCTCTGGAAGTATTAGTTAGTCCATTATAAAAGATATCAAGTATTTCATTTTTCTTGAGAGGATGATCAGGCAAAGCATTAAGTAATTGGAGAAGCCTCCCCCAAGCTTGTGGGAGACTCTCTTCTTCAATTTGCACAAAATTATATATTTCCCTTAGAGCATCTTGTTTCTTATGAGCGGGGAAATATTTAGCAGAGAAGTAGTAAATCATATCCTGAGGACTACGCACACAACCAGGATCAAGAGAATTAAACCATATCTTAGCATCACCCTTTAATGAGAACGGAAATAATTTAAGGATATAGTAGTAGCGAGTTTTCTCATCATTAGTGAACAGGGTGGCTATATCATTTAATTTAGTAAGATGTGCCACAACAGTTTCAGATTCATAGCCATAAAAAGGATCAGATTCATCCAAAGTAATTATCTCAGTATCCATAGAGAAATCATAATCCTTATCTGTAACAAAGATAGGTGCAGTAGCAAAAGCAGGGTCATATTTCATTCTAGCATTCAGAGATTTTTCTTTCAGCTTAGCTAATAATTTCTTAAGATCATTCTTATCATTGCAGGCAAGAAAAATCTCTAGCAGTTTCTTCATCCATAACATAACCCTCAGGCACAACAGGCAATTCATATCTAGGGGGAGAATCTTCATCATCACTTTCATCAATATTATCAGTTTCAATAATTTCATTCTCTCTAGCCCTAGCAAGTTGTTCATCAAGAAATTTACCTAGTGGCACAGTAGTATCAAGCATAGAAGTAGTTTCATCATAAGTATCATGCATAGAAGAAGTGGCATCATTAATAACATGCGACATATCAGAATTAATAGCAGAAGCAGGTTTAGGTGTCACAAGCTTACTCAAAATAGAAGGTGAATCAAGTGTAGAGCTAGATGGCAGTTCCTTACCTCCCCTCGTAGTTGAGGGAAAAATCTTAGTTCTTTCGTCTTTCAAGTTCCTCATAGTGACCAGCAGATATAAATCCCAAGTGACTCAAAGAATAGAGCTATGCTCCCCGGCAACGGCGCCCGAAAGTAGTCTTGATAACCCACAAGTATAGGGGATCGCAATAGTTTTCGTGGGTAGAGTATTCAACCCATATTTATTGATTCGACACAAGAGGAGCCAAAGAATAGTCGCAGGTATCTGCAGCAAAGTATTTAGTAGCAAAGTAATATGGAAGTAACGGTAACGGTGGCAAAGGTAACAGTAGCAGTTTTGTAGTGATTGTAACAGTAGCAACGGAAAAGTAAATAAGCGAAGAACAATATGTGAAAAGCTCGTAGGCATTGGATCGTTGATGGAGAATTATGCCGGATGAGATTCCTCATGCAATAGTTATAACATAGGGTGACACAGAACTAGATCCAATTCATCAATGTAATGTAGGCATGTATTCCGAATATAGTCATACGTGATTATGGAAAATAACTTGCATGACATCTTTTGTCCTACCCTCTCGTGGCAGCGGGGTCCTATTGGAAACTAAGGGATATTAAGGCCTCCTTTTAATAGAGTGCCCGACCAAAGCATTTACACTTAGTGAATACATGAACTCCTCAAACTACGGTCATCACCGGTAGTGGTCCCGATTATTGTCACTTCGGGGTTAACGGATCACAACACATAATAGGTGACTATAGACTTGTAAGATAGGATCAAGAACTCACATATATTCATGGAAACATAATAGGTTCAGATCTGAAATCATGGCACTCGGGCCCTAGTGACAAGCATTAAGCATAGCAAAGTCATAGCAACATCAATCTCAGAACATAATGGATACTAGGGATCAAACCCTAACAAAACTAACTCGATTACATGGTAAATCTCATCCAACCCATCACCGTCCAGCAAGCCTACGATGGAATTACTCACACACGGCGGTGAGCATCATGAAATTGGTGATGGAGGAAGGTTGATGATGATGATGGCGACGGATTCCCCTCTCCAGAGCCCCGAACGGACTCCAAATCGGCCCTCCCGAGAGAGATTAGGGCTTGGCGGCGGCTCCGTATCGTAAAACGCGATGAATCCTTCTCTCTGATTTTTTTTCTCCCCGAACGTGAATATATAGAGTTGGAGTTGAGGTCGGTGGAGCACCAGGGGGCCCACGAGGCAGGGGCGCGCCCAGGGGGTAGGTGCGCCCCCCACCCTCGTGGACAGGGTGTGGGCCCCCTGGCCTTGATTCTTTCGCCAGTATTTTTTATTAATTCCAAAAATAATCTCCGTGGAGTTTCAGGTCATTCCGAGAATTTTTATTTCTGCACAAAATAACACCATGGCAATTCTGCTGAAAACAGCGTCAGGCCGGGTTAGTTCCATTCAAATCATGCAAGTTAGGGTCCAAAACAAGGGCAAAAGTGTTTGGAAAAGTAGATACGATGGAGACGTATCAGGCATCGCGACCTGGCATACCAGCGGCGGCTGAGCTTTGCTCGAGGGCCGGGACCCGAGGACGTAGAGCACCCAGACGAGTGAGGAAGAGGGGGTTGGCGCGAGTCTTTCCTGGGAACGCCGCAGCTACCGGAACACAGCCGCGCGTCGCACGAGGGCTGCCCACGCGGCGCAAGGATAACTACATATCACCGAGATAAGTCACCGAACACACGCAAAATGTGTGTTTCATGTTTAGTGTTTCCCCCCTCGTGATCTCGCCGGGGCAAGGATGTTTCCCTTTCATTCTTTTGAAAGCCGCTTGCACGTCAAGGGGGACCTCCTCAGCATCGCGCCTCGGGGGCTCTTACCAGACCTCAGGCCTCTCACCTCCTGGCCTTGACCACGGCATCGCGACCTGGCATACCAACGACGGCTGAAGCCTGCCTGGGGACTGGGTCTGCCAACATAGAGCACTAAGCTACCGTGAGAACGAAAGGGAGCACCGTGCCGTAGCGGGAGATGCAAACACAACATCAAGCCAGCAACAATAACATTAAGACAAAAGCATTACAGTCTCTTACATGCCCCCATGGGGCTCGTCATGGTTTCGCGTAGGGAAAGCAAAAGAAGGGACCCGGAAGAACCCTGGCATCCGCGACATCACCGACGGCACCGAGTCAATGCCACTGTCGTGCTCCGGGCGCGGCGAGAGCTCGGCGGCTCGTAACTGTCGTCGTTGCTGGACTCTGGAGGATCGCTGGATTCCGCAGAATTGCTGCTGTCGCTGGAGGATCTGCTGGCAAGGCCAAGGGAAAGTTCAACGCCCGTAGCCGCGCCGCGTGGATCACCTCTTCCGGAGCAGCACTCCAGGCGCCGACCATCCTCGCTGAAGACCTTGAAGAAGAGTGTCGAAGCCCCGTCGTATTCGAAGTGGACAGTGAGAGCCCCCTCTGCGCAGCACGTGCGGGCGATCTCGCCCCATCCATGGGTCATGAAGACGTCGCCCGGGGGGACGACCTCGACCTCCACTTCAGTAGCTTGGCTGCTGCGCTCATCGTGTTGTAGCCATAGCTCAACGGGCCCCCTTGGCGGTATCTCCTCCGCAAAGAACTGCAGGAGCCGAATCCATGTGCGTGGCGGTATGGCTGCCCACACCACGAACTTGAGCGCCGTGCCTTCTACATGGGTGCGCGAGCCGGGTGGCCATGCAGCCACCACATGTCCACCTCCGCGGCCCCGACCCTCGCGGCGCTGGGCACTGCCCCTGCGCGCAGGGCTCTGCGCACGAGCGTACATGGGGATCGGGAAGCCCGGTGGAGGCTGCTCATGCCAAGGCCGCGTCGCCACGGACCCCTCGGCGGCCTCGCAGGAGCGGCCAAGCCTTTTCTTCAGCGGAAGTGGCCCGAGCTCCTCCCGATGGGGTTTTCCCTTCTCTGACGCGGAAAACCTCCTTATTGGCGCCATGGATACAATGGCAAGGCAGCGGAGCTGGAAGAAGGAGAAGCAAGCAGCGAGAAGACGAAGATGGGCTGGGGGGCTCCGCCCCCACCCCCATTTATAGGCGAAGGGAGGCCAACCGCCGGCCTCCCACGATCCCGAGTAATGATTGTTTCTCTGCATGCAACAGGCAGTTGTCAAGTCAAACGGTTGCCGAGGCAGCGTGGGGACGCGGAGACACCAACGACTTTGTTGGGGAATGTAGCATGCAATTTCAAAAAAATGCCTACGATCATGCAAGATCTATCTAGGAGATGCATAGGAATGAGAGGGTGAGAGTGTGTCCACGTACCCTCGTAGACCGAAAGCGGATGCGTTATGTTAACGTGGTTGATGTATTCGAACGTCTTCATGATCCAACTGATCTTAGTACCGAACGTACGGTACCTCCGTGTTCATAACACGTTCAGCTCGATGACGTCCATCGAACTCTTAATCCAGCAGAGGGTCGAGGGAGAGTTTTTTCAGCACGATGGCGTGGTGACGGTGATGGTGATGTGATCCATGCAGGGCTTCGCCTAAGCACTACGACACTATGACCGGAGGAGTAAACTGCGGAGGGGGCACCGCACACGGCTGAGAGAATAACTGGTGTGCCTTTGGGGTGCCCCCGCCCCCGTATATAAAGGAGGGGGGATGAGGCGGCCGGCCTAGAGGGGGCGCGCCAAGGGGGGAGTCCTACTAGGACTCCACTCCTAGTAGGATTCGCCCCCCCCTCTTCCTTCCAACGGAGAGGGGAAAGGCGAAAGAGGAGGAGAGGGAGAAGGAAAGGGGGGCCTCGCCCCCACCCCTTGTCCAATTCGGATTGGGCAAGGGGGGCGCTTCATCCAACAATAACGCCAAAACAAAGTAAGACGTTGGTGGCAAGCAGTATGACTATTATCGCCCACAACTCTTTGCGTTCTACTCGTGCATATCATCTACGCATAGACCTGGCTCGGATGCCACTGTTGGGGAACGTAGCATGCAATTTCAAAGAATTTCCTACGATCACGCAAGATCTATCTAGGAGATGCCTAGCAACGAGAGGGGGAGAGTGTGTCCACGTACCCTCATAGACAGAAAGCGGAAGCGTTATGTTAACGCGGTTGATGTAGTCGAACGTCTTCACGATCCAACCAATCTTAGTACCAAACGTACGGTACCTACGTGTTTAGCACACGTTCAGCTCGATGACGTCCCTCGAACTCTTTATCCAGCAGAGGGTCGAGGGAGAGTTCCGTCAGCACGACGGCGTGGTGACGGTGATGGTGATGCAATCCGCGCAGGGCTTCACCTAAGCACTACGACGCTATGACCGGAGGAGTAAACTGTGGAGGGGGCACCACACATGGCTAAGAGAATAACTATCGTGCCTTTGGGGTGCCCCTGCCCCCGTTTATAAACAAGGGGAGGAGGAGGTGGCCGGCCTAGAGGGGGCGCGCCAAGGGGGGAGTCCTACTAGGACTCCACTCCTAGTAGGATTCGCCCCCCCCCCTCTTCCTTCCAACGGAGAGGGGAAAGGGGAAAGAGGAGGAGAGGGAGAAGGAAAGGGTGGCCTCGTCCCCACCCCTTGTCCAATTCGGATTGGGCAAGGGGGGCGCGCGCCACCTCCCGTGGCCTGCCCTCTTTTCTCCACTATGGCCCATGAGGCCCATTAACTTTCCCGGGGGGTTCCGGTAACCTCCCGGTACTCCGAAAATCCCCGAACCTCTTTGGAACCTTTCCGGTGTCCGTATATAACCTTCCAATATGTAAATATTTACCTCTCGGCCATTTCGAGACTCCTAGTCATGTCCGTGATCTCATCAGGGACTCCGAAAAAACTTCGGTCACCGAAACACATAACTCATAATACAAATCATCATCGAATGTTAAGCGTGCGGACCCTACGGGTTCGAGAACTATGTAGACATGACCGAGACACATCTCCGGTCAATAACCAATAGCGGAACCTGGATACTCATATTGGTTCCTACATATTCTACGAACATCTTTATCGGTCAAACCGCATAACAACATACATCATTCCCTTTGTCATTGGTATGTTACTTGCCCGAGATTCGATCGTCGGTATCCTCATACCTAGTTCAATCTCGTTACCGGCAAGTCTCTTTACTCGTTCCGTAATGCATCATCCCGTAACTAACTCATTAGTCACATTGCTTGCAAGGCTTATAGTGATGTGCATTACCGAGAGGGCCCAGAGATACCTCTCCGATACACGGAGTGACAAATCCTAATCTCGATCTATGCCAACCCAACAAACACCTTCGGAGACACCTGTAGAGCATCTTTATGATCACCCAGTTACGTTGTGACGTTTGATAGCACACAAGGTGTTCCTCCGGTATTCGGGAGTTGCATAATCTCATAGTTAGAGGAATATGTATAAGTCATGAAGAAAGCAATAGCAATAAAACTTAACGATCATTATGCTAAGCTAACGGATGGTCTTGTCCATCACATCATTCTCTAATGATGTGATCCTGTTCATCAAATGAAAACACATGTCTATGGTCAGGAAACATAACCATCTTTGATTAACGAGCTAGTCAAGTAGAGGCATACTAGGGACACTCTGTTCTGTCTATGTATTCACACATGTACTCAGTTTCCGGTTAATACAATTCTAGCATGAATAATAAACATTTATCATGATATAAGGAAATATAAATAACAACTTTATTATTGCCTCTAGGGCATATTTCATTCAGTCTCCCACTTGCACTAGAGTCAATAATCTAGATTACATAGTAATGATTCTAACACCCATGGAATCTTGGTGCTGATCATGTTTTTCTCGTGGAAGAGGCTTAGTCAACGGGTCTGCAACATTCAGATCTGTATGTATCTTGCAAATCTCTATGTCTCCCTCCTTGACTTGATCGCGGATGGAGTTGAATCATCTCTTGATGTGTTTGGTTCTCTTGTGAAATCTGGATTCCTTCGCCAAGGCAATTGTTCCAGTGTTGTCACAAAATATTTTCATTGGACCCGATGCACTAGGTATTACACCTAGATCGGATATGAACTCCTTCATCCAGACTCCTTCATTTCCTGATTCCGAAGAACTTATGTACTCCGCTTCACACGTAGATCCCGCCATGATGCTCTGCTTGGAACTGCACCAACTTACAGCTCCACCATTGAATATAAATACGTATCCGGTTTGCGACTTGGAGTCATCCGGATCAGTGTCAAAGCTTGCATCGACGTAACCATTACGACGAGCTCTTTGTCACCACCATAAACGAGAAACATATCCTTAGTCCTCTTCAGGTATTTCAAGATGTTCTTGACCGCTGTCCAGTGATCCACTCCTCGATTACTTTGGTACCTCCCTGCTAAACTTATAGCAAGGCACACATAAGGTCTGGTACACAGCATTGCATACATGATAGATCCTATGGCTGAGGCATAGGGAATGACTTTCATTTTCTCTCTATCTTTTGCGGTGGTTGGGCATTGAGTCTGACTCAACTTCACACCTTGTAACACAGGAAAGAACCCTTTATTTGACTGATCCATTTTGAACTTCTTCAAAACTTTATCAAGGTATGTGCTTTGTGAAAGTCCAATTAAGCGTCTTGATATATCTCTATAGATCTTGATGCCCAATATATAAGCAGCTTCACCGAGGTCTTTCATTGAAAAATTCTTATTCAAGTATCCTTTTATGCTATCCAGAAATTATGTATTATTTCCAATCAACAATATGTCATCCACATATAATATTAGAAATTTTACAGAGCTCCCACTCACTTTCTTGTAAATACATGATACATCCATTTTGCATTATGTTTTCTTACTCTTATTTGTGATGTTTTTATCCATAATAATGCTTTTTGGAGTAATTCTAATGCCTTTTATCTCATAATTTGCAACGTACACACCAAGCGGCAGAATTCCGGCAGCTGGAAATCTGGACCTGGAAAAGCTACATTAGGCTACCTATTCTGCACGACTCCAAACAAGCTGAAACTTCACGGAGATTTTTTATGGAATATTTAAGAATTATTGGAGCAAATAACTACCAGAGGGGGCCCACCAGGTGGGCACAACCCACCTGCCCGGTCGCGCCCTGGTGGGTTGAGCTCACATAGGCCCACCTCCGGTGCCCATCTTCTGGTATATAGGTCATTTTGACCTAGAAAAAATAAGCAGAGGATTTTCTGGACGGAGCGCCGCCGTCTCGGGGCAGAACTTGGGCAGGAGCACTTTTGCCCTCCGGCAGAGCGATCCTGCCAGGGTAACTCCCCCCCCCCCCCGAGGTGGAAATCATCGTCCTCATCATCTTCAACAACTCTCCCATCTTGGGGAGGGCAATCTCCATCAACATCTTCAACGGCACCATCTCATCTCAAACCCCAGTTCATCTCTTGTGTTAAATCTTGTTACCGGAACTATAGATTGGTGCTTGTGGGTGACTAGTAGTGTTGATTACATCTTGTAGTTGATTACTATATGGTTTATTTGCTGGAAGATTATATGTTCAGATCCATTATGCTATTTAATACTCCTCTGATCATGAGCATGTTTATCATTTTTGAGTAGTTACTTTTGTTCTTGAGGTCACGGGAGAAATCATGTTGCAAGTAATCATGTGAATTTGATATGTATTCGATATTTTGATAGTATGTATGTTGTTATTCCCTTAGTGGTGTCATGTGAATGTCGACTACATGACACTTCACCATATTTGGGCCTAAGGGAATGCATTGTGGAGTAGCAATTAGATGATGGTTTGCGAGAGTGACAGAAACTTAAACCCCAGTTTATGCGCTATTCCGTAAGGGACCGATTGGATCCAAAAGTTTAATGCTATGGTTGGAATTTATTCTTAATACTTTTCTCGTAGTTGCGGATGCTTGCGGGAGGGTTAATCATATGTAGATGGTTTGTTCAAGTAAGAACAACACCTAAGCACCGGTCCACCCACATATCAAATTATCAAAGTAGCAAACACGAATTAAACCAACATGATGAAAGTGACTAGATGAAATTCCCGTGTACCCTCAAGAACACTTTGCTTATCATAAGAGACCGTTTTGGCCTGTCCTTTGCCTCAAAAGGATTGGGCTACCTTGCTGCACTTTTTTTACTACTATCGTTGCTTTCTCGTTACAAATTATCTTACTATCAAACTACCCCACTACTTACAATTTCAGCACTTAAAGACATTACCTTACTGAAAACTACTTGTCATTTCCTTCTACTCCTCGTTGGGTTCGATACTCTTACTTATCGAAAAGAGCTACAACTGATCCCCTATAATTGTGGGTCATCAAGGCTATTTTTTGGCGCCGTTGCCGGGGAGTGAAGCGCCTTTGGTAAGTGGAATTTGGTAAGGAAACATTTATATAGTGTGCTGAAATTTATTGTTGCCTGTTACTATGGAAAACAATCCTTTGAGGGGTTTGTTCGGGGTATCTTCACCTCGTCCGAAACCACAATTAGCTACCCCTCAACCTACTGCACCTACTGAAAATATTGAATATGAAATTCCTTCGAGTATAATAGAACAACTGCTAGCTAATCCTTATGTAGGAGATGGAACCGAACATCCTGATATGCACCTGATATATGTAGAACAAATTTGTGGATTGCTTAAGCTTGCAGGTTTACCCGTAGATGAAGTTATGAAAAAGGTTTTCCCTTTATATTTGAAGGGAAAAGCATTGGCATGGTATAGACTACGCGATAATATTGGATCATGGAATTGGAATCGCTTGAAATTGGAGTTCGACCAAAAAAATTATCTTATGCATCTAGTTCATCGTGATCGGAATTATATATATAATTTTTGGCCTCGTGAAGGAGAAAGTATTGCTATAGCTTGGGGGAGGCTTAAGTCAATGTTATATTCATGCCCCAATCATGAGCTCTCAGGAGAAATTATTATCCAGAACTTTTATGCTCGACTTTCTCGTAATGATCAAACCATGCTTGATACTTCTTGTGCTAGTTCTTTTATGAAGAAGACTATTGAATTCTAGTCGGATCTAATGGAAAGAATTAAATGCAACTCTGAAGATTGGGAACTCGACGAAGGTAAAGAGTCAGGTATTAAGCTTAAGTATGATTGTGTTAAATCTTTTATGAATATCGATGCTTTTCAAAATTTTAGCACTAAATATGGACTTGACTCTGAGATAGTAGCCTCCTTTTGTGAATCATTTGCTACTCATGTTGATCTCCCTAAAGAGAAGTGGTTTAAATATCACCCACTTGTTAAAGAAGAAATCAAAGAACCGGTACCAGTTAAAGAAGAAACTATAATTTATAATGTTGATCCAGTTGTTCCTTCTGCTTATATTGAGCAATCACCTTTCCCTGTTAGGATAAAGGAACATGCTAAAGTTTCAACTGTGGTTAACAAAAGCTATATTAGAACACCTAAACCTGATGAACAAATTAAAATAGAACCTAGCATTGCTATGGTTAAAGATCTCTTGGAAGAAGATATGGATGGGCACGCTATTTATTTCTGGGAAGAAGCTGCTAGAATTGCCAAACCTGATAAAAGGGATAAATATAGACCTGTTGTTGGCATGCCTGTCATCTCAGTTAAAATAGGAGATCACTGTTATCATGGTTTATGTGACATAGGTGCTAGTGTGAGTGATATTCCTTACACCTTATATCAAGAAATTATGAATGACATAGCACCCGCAGAGATAGAGGAAATAGATGTGACTATTAAACTTGCTAATAGAGACACCATATCACCAATTGGGATTGTTAGAGATGTTGAAGTCTTGTGTGGGAAAATAAAATACCCTACTGATTTTCTTGTTCTTGGTTCCCCACAAGATGGTTTTTGTCCCATTATCTTTGCTAGGCCTTTCTTGAACATCGTTAATGCTAAAATATATTGTGAGAAACAAACTGTCGGTGTCAGTTTTGGGGATGAATCTCATGAGTTTAATTTTTCCAAGTTTAGTAGAAAGCTTCATGAAAAAGAATTGCCTACTAAGGATGAAATAATTGGTCTTGCTTCTATTGTTGTGCCTCCTACTGATCCACTAGAACAATATTTGTTAGACCATGAAAATGATTTACATATGCATGAAAGAAATGAAATAGATAAGATTTTCTTTGAACAACGTCCTCTGCTTAAAGACAATTTGCCTATTGAAACTCTAGGAGGTCCTCCTCCACCTAAAGGTGATCCTGTGTTTCAATTAAAACAATTTCTAGACACTTTGAAGTATGTTTATCTTGATGAAAAGAAGATATATCATGTTATTATTAGTGCTAACCTTTCAAAACATGAAGAAGAAAGATTATTGAGAGTTCTAAGGAAGCACCGAGCTGCTATTGGATATACTCTTGATGATTTAAATGGATAGTCCCACTCTATGTCATCACAAAATTAATATGGAACCTGATGCTAAACCCATTGTTGATCACCAACATCGGTTAAATCTGAAGATGAAGAAGTGGTAAGAACGGAAATATTAAAACTTCTGGAAGAAGGTATAATTTATCCCATAGCTGATAGTAGATGGGTAAGTCATGTTCATCGTGTCCCTAAGAAAGGAGGTATAACTGTTGTTCCTAATGATAAGAAAGAACTTATCCCACAAAGATTGTTACAGGCTATAGAATGGTAATTGATTTTAGAACACTAAACAAAGCAACTAGAAAAGATCATTACCCTGTGCCTTTTATTGATCAAATGCTTGAAAGATTATCTAAGCACACACATTTTTGCTTCCTTGATGGATATTCTGGTTTTTCACAAATACCTGTTTCTCAACCTGATCAAGAAAAGACCACTTTTACTTGTCCCTTTGGAACTTATGTTTATAGACGTATGCCTTTTGGTTTATGTAATGCACCTGCTACCTTTCAAATATGTATGGCTGCTATATTCTCTGACTTTTGTGAAAAGATTGTTGAGGTTTTCATGGATGACTTCTCTGTTTATGGGAAGTCTTTTGATGATTGTTTAAGCAATCTTGATCGAGTTTTGCAGAGATGTGAACAAACGAATCTTGTCTTGAATTGGGAGAAGTGCCACTTTATGGTTAATGAAGGCATTGTCTTGGGTCATAAGATTTGTGAGAAGGGTATTGAATTGGACGAAGCTAAGGTTGATGCAATTGAGAAAATGCCATGTCCTAAGGACATCAAAGGTATTCGTAGTTTCCTTGGTCACGCTGGTTTCTATAGGAGATTTATCAAAGACTTTTTTAAAATTTCTAGGCCTCTTACAAATCTTTTGCAAAAGGACATTCCTTTTGTTTTCGATGATGATTGTTTAGAAGCTTTTGAAACACTCAAGAAAGCCTTAATTTCTGCACCTATTGTTCAACCACCTGACTGGAACTTGCCTTTTGAAATTATGTGTGATGCTAGTGATTATGCTATTGGTGCTGTTCTAGGACAAAGAGTTGATAAGAAACTGAATGTTATTCATTATGCTAGTAAAACTCTAGACAATGCTCAACAAAATTATGCTACTACTGAAAAGGAATTTCTAGCAGTGGTGTTTGCTTGTGATAAATTTAGATCTTACATCGTTGATTCTAAAGTTATCGTTCACACCGACCATGCTGCTATTAAATATCTTATGGAAAAGAAAGATGCTAAACCTAGAGTTCTACGATGGGTTCTCTTGTTGCAAGAATTTGATTTACATATCACTGATAGGAAAGGAGCTGAGAACCCTGTAGCTGATAACTTGTCTAGGCTTGAAAATGTGCTTGATGACCCACTCCCTATTGATGAGAGTTTTCCTAATGAGTAGTTAGCTGCAATAAATGTTGCTCATAGTACTCCTTGGTATGCTGATTATGCTAATTACATTGTTGCTAAATATTTACCACCTAGCTTTACATACCAACAAAAGAAAAAATTCTGACCCACATCTTCATAAAGAAGGAGTAGATGGTATTATTAAACGTTGTGTACCTGAGCATGAACAGGGACAAATCCTACGGAAATGTCACTCCGAAGCTTATGGAGGGCATCATGCTGGAGATAGAACTGCTCATAAGGTATTGCATTCTGGATTTTATTGGCCTACTCTCTTCAAGGATGCCCGTAAGTACGTCTCATCTTGTGATGAATGTCAAAGAATAGGTAATATCGGTAAGCGTCAAGAAATGCCTATGAATTATTCACTTGCTATTGAACCATTTGATGTTTGGGGATTTAATTACATGGGACCTTTTCCTTTCCTCTAATGGGTATACACATATTTTCGTTGCTGTTGATTATGTTACTAAATGGGTAGAAGCTATTCCAACCAGTAGTGCTGATCACAACACCTCTATTAAAATGCTTAAGGAAGTTATTTTCCCAAGGTTTGGAGCCCTAGATATTTAATGACTGATGGTGGTTCACACTATTCATGGTGCTTTTCGTAAAATGGTTGCCAAGTATGATGTTAACCATAGAATTGCATCACCCTACCATCCTCAGTCTAGTGGTTAAGTTGAACTTAGCGATAGAGAAATAAAATTAATTTTGCCAAAGACTGTCAATAGGTCCATGAAGAATTGGTCTAAGAAATTAGATGATGCACTTTGGGCTTATAGAACAGCATATAAAAATCCTATGGGTATGTCTCCTTATAAAATGGTTTATGGAAAAGCTTGTCATTTGCCTCTTGAGTTAGAACTTAAAGCATATTGGGCAATCAAAGAACTCAATTATGATTTCAAACTTGCTGGGGAAAAGAGGTTATTTGATATAAGCTCATTAGATGAATGGAGAACCCAAGCTTATGAAAATGCAAAATTCTTCAAAGAGAAAGTTAAAAGATGGCATGCCAAAAGAATCCAAAAGCGTAAGTTTAAAGTTGGGGAATATGTTCTTTTGTACAACTCTCATTTCAGATTCTTTGCAGGAAAACTCCTCTCAAAATGGGAAAGCCCTTCTGTCATCAAGGAAGTTTATCGGTCTGGAGCCATCAAAATAAATAATTCCGAACGTACTAACCCGAAGGTTGTCAATGGGCAAAGAATAAAGCATTGTATCACAAGTACGCCCATTAATGTTGAAAGTAATATTATCCAAACTTTGACACCGGAAGAACACATAAAAGAGTCCTTCCGGAACACTCCATATTCGTGAAAATAAGGAGGTACATGATACGGTAAGTAAACGGACTCCAAAAAGTCAGCAATTTTTTGTTTATTAGTTTTGGAATATTTAGGAATTTTGGGAATAAAGAAACTTCCAAGAAGCGTCCCCTGGCGGGCACAAGACACCAGGGGGCGCCAGGCGCCTGGCGCGCCCAGGTGGGTTGTGCCCACTTGGGACACCTTCTGGACTCCATTTTTCTTCCGTATGCTTGTCCTCCAAGATAAAAAAAATCTATATATACTTCCCGAACCTGTTGATCACCGTATCGCGAAGAAATCCTCTGTTCTCTTTTCTTGCTGTTTTCTATCAGATCCCATCTACCATGGCCTCTTCAAATACCTCCAAGGACAAGTTCTTCAAGAACTTCATCAACCCATATCTGCGGGAGGTGGTGCAGCACCCTCAAACCATCCAGATTCATGAGGGGGTGCTATACATCCGCGGTGAGCAAGGTCCCAAGGGAACAGCAACCGTGGAGGCCAGGCTTGAAGCCATGGAGTAGGAAGTCTTCCGGTGCAAGGGTATGGTTGTCGGTGTCAAAACCGGCGAATCTCCAGTAGGGGGTCCCGAACTGTGCGTCTAAGGTCGATGGTAATAGGAGACAAGGGACACGATGTTTACCCAGGTTCGGGCCCTCTCTATGGAGGTAATACCCTACTTCCCACTTGATTGATCTTGATGAATATGAGTATTACAAGAGTTGATCTACCACGAGATCGTAATGGCTAAACCCAAGAAGTCTAGCTTGTATGACTATGGTAATGAGTGTCTCTCCTTTCCGGACTAAGTCCTCCAGTTTATATAGACAGCGGGGAGATCTAGGGTTACACAAGGTCGGTTACAAAGAAAGGAATCTACATATTTGGTCACCAAGCTTGCCTTCCATGCCAAGGAGAGTCCTATTCGAACACGGTGCAGTCTTCGGTCTTCGTATCTTCACGGCCCACCAGTCCGGCCCATGGCTAACAGGCCGGACGCCCGAGGACCCCTTAGTCCAGGACTCCCTCAGTAGCCCCTGAACCTGGCTTCAATGACGAGGAGTCCCGCGCGCAGATTTGTCTTCGGCATTGCAAGGCGGGTTCCCCTCCAAGATAGTCTCTGGATGGATGATTGTATCCGGACCTGCCACACACACCATACACAACTGCAGAGAGAATATAATAATCCACTAGCCCAATCCGCTGATAACTTTTTATAACATGACATCACGTCCACCCGGTCATAATTTGGAACTGTCCGGTGTCTGCCGCTCCATGTTTCGAGATGCGGTTGCCATTGGCATGTCTTGTCGAAGCAGAGATCGTGTCCCTTTATTGCGGGATTCTCATCAATACAGGTATGGGTAACCCAACCATGCCATTTACACAGCCCTTGGGAATAGGCGAGTTTTGAGGCGAGTGGGAAGGCGTTCGATATTCACTGCCTTTATAAGGGGATAAGAATTCGCCCTTGTCTACTCATGCCTTCTCCTTTCTCTCCCCTTCCATCCTTGAGCTCTAGCGCCCAAGTCCCCATCTTTCTCCATGTTCGAAAAGCACCCGACCATGTCCAGATCCGGAGGTCAAGGCAAATGGATGGTCTCCTCTGTCAAGGAGAAGGACATTACTAAGCTTCGGGCGGCTGGCTACTTGGCGAAGGAAATCGCCCACTGTCTTCCAGCTCAGGGGCAAGTCGTCCCTATGCCTAAGCCCAACGAGAGGGTGGTATTCATACCTCATTTCCTCCACAGGCTAGGGTTTCCACTCCACCCTTTCGTCCACGGGCTGATGTATTATTACGGGATAGACTTCCATGATCTATCCCCGAACTCTTTCCTCAACATCTCGGCGTTCATCGTCGCGTGTGAGGTCTTCCTCCGCATCCAACCCCACTTCGGGCTGTGGCTCAAAGTCTTCAACGTGAAGCCGAAGGTAGTGGACGGCCAGCATGCGGAGTGCGGAGGAGCCATGGTGAGTAAGCTGGCCAATGTCTCCTGGCCAAAAGGCACTTTCGTGGAGACTGTCAAGGAATGGCAAAAACAATGGTATCACAGAACCCCGCGGCACAAACTGGGCCGCAGCTGCCGAATTTAAGTCTGGCGCTCCCATGCGACTCACCTCCTGGGTCGAGAAGAGCCCTAACTGGTGTTCGCCAGATGAGCTGATAGCGCTGCAGATGCGCGTTCAAAGCATGGTGGACAAGAATGTCAAACTTGTCAATGTAATCCAGGTGATGCTAGTTCGCCGGATTCTCCCGTGCCAGAGCCGAAGCCTCCCACTATGGAAGTTCAATCCAAAGAAGCACCATACCCTGAAGAGGCTCTTCGAGACCACTCACGAAGATGCCTGGAAATTTCTCTTCAAGGGCAACGAGATACCGCCAGCCACGGATTCGAACCGTGGACACGACATTAACCACCCCGCCAGCGAGGTGAGTTTCCAACACATCGTTTACTTGTCTGCTCTAAGGAAGATATCCGAGATTTTACCAACATTGCCTTTTCAGGAATGGATGAAGAGGGCGAAGCGGATCCAGTGTCCGGCTCCGCTGCCTGAAGAACCAGTCATCCCGCGTTTAGCAAAGATGCTGGTGTCGGCGCCCTATAAGGCGCCGGAGAAGAAGGCCAAGGGGCTCCGGAGTGGCCCCCGTGGCAAGTGCGCTTCGGACGCGATGTCCGAAGACGAGACCCGCTCCTCCGCCGCTGAGGATGAAGACGATGAGGTGGAGGAGGAGGACAACCCTCCCCCCGACGAGGGAAGGAAGAAGAGGGCAGCCTCCATGAACCTGGAGGCGGGGACACCCAAAAAGGGGAAGGCTCTTTTGCGGACAAATCCGCGTGGGACGTCGACAGCAGTCCGGAGCGACACCCCCGCACCAAGCCTCCAGCTGCTTCGTAAGTGCTATGACTCCCGCATACCCGTATGTCCAGCCTCACTATTTCCATGTATTGACATGGTTAATTATGCTATCATAGTCCAGCCCACAACAGCTCCCAGCGATCCTCATCAAGAGGTTCGTTGGACTCAAAGGAGATGGCCAGCGAGACACCGCCAGCCGCCTACTCTCCCAAGGCCAAAGGAGACGACGAGGTGCTGTCCCAACGGACCTTCCTAGGCCGGGGAGAGGATCAAGAGGCGCCCGAAGGCAAAGCCGCTGTCGCCGAACACCAGGGGGAACCAATCCGGATCAAGAGGCGCCCGAAGGCAAAGCCACTGTCTTTCGGAAAGAAAAGCCGGACAGAGGATCAATCCTTTTATTGGCAGGAAACTAACTAAATTTGTCTGGAATAAATATGCAGGCGTCGCTGCTGGCCACGGCCTCACGTGCTGCCGAAGTCTCCGATCTAAAGCGGAGGCTGGAGCAGGCCGAAGAGGAGCTCGGCCAGGTGAGGAGGCAGCTCCAGGAGAATCAAGGTATGTGATAACCCGGGAAAATATTCGAAAGGAGTAAAATATATATTGACCAAAGTGTCATGATATGTATAGGAGCGACGACTGAGGTCGAGGCCGTGAAAAAGGCCCTGGGCGAAGCCGAGGGGAAGGCCCTCAAGGAGTAGGCTGCCCGTAAGAAGCTCAAGGCCCGGGTCAACGAGGTCCAACAAGAGCTCTATGATGTGGTGAAGAAGTGTGAGACCTTGGAATGTGATGTGTCGGCTAAAGAGGCCGAACTCTCCAAGGCTCGCCAGAGCGCGGAGACGGCCCAGAACGAGGCCCAGGGCGCCCTCCAAGAGATCCAAGAGGCGAGGAAGATCGCTGCGGGTAAGGCATTCAGTATGCAAAGCAAATATGCCGAGAGGAAGTATCTTTTACTAACCCGGATTCGGAGTTCTCCAGGGGCTTTTGCAGATTTGCGGCGAAGTGTGTCCGATGCCGCGGAGTTCTTCCTAGCTGAAGAAGGGAGCTCCATGGAGAAGCTATTCTGGTTGCAATATCTTGTGCCAGAGCATCCCGTGACCTTCACCGATCAGCTGAAATAGCTGGTGGAGCTGCATGGGGTGGCCGAACTAGCCATGAAGGATTTGATAATCCGGCTATGGCCAGCTGAAGCTATGCCCGGCAGCTATTTCAGGCTCGTGAGGCGGATGGTGGACGCCTGTCCTCGGCTGGATATCGTCAAGCGATCAGCCTGTATTGAGGGTGCTCGTATGGCCTTTGCCTGTTGCAAGATGTAGTGGGCGAAGATGAATGTCGTCGAGCTGGCCCGGGGGCCGCCCGAGGGAAAGGAGCACCGCACACCTGAGCGCTATTTCGCGGATGTCCTGGAGGGGTCTCGCATTGTAGCAGCGCAGTGTGGGCAGGACATTATTTTTGAATGAATACATTCATGTTGTCTTTGCCTTGTATGGTAAAACAAAGTGGGTTTGTAATATAATGATTGTAATGTTTTTAATTTTATCTCCTGCGCGGCCATGTTATATGAAATCTAAGGGTTCGCCAGTCGTCGGCTTCTGCCCCCACGTAGGTAGTACGGAGGTGTTCGGGATGGAATCTAAACAATCTTGATCCAATTGTATGGTCCTTGAAGGAGTTGTTTAGCGCAACGAACCAGGCAATCAGACTATTCGGCTTTAACGCCCTCACTTAGCCATAGGAGCTCGACAATAAAAACATGGACGCAGCCCCTAGTTTTCCGAACTAGGGTGCCACAAGCGTCTGATCGGGAAGTACCGATCCTTCGCACAACGCGGAAGAAATCTCCAACGATTTGCAACCTCCGAACAGCTGACCGGCTCTCGCTGCATCATGACAGTCAGTTTTCGGCTTTCTCTACTGAGATGCTCCTTTGGATAAACCAGGGCATAATCGCAGTAGTTCTCCCTTTACTACCCTAGCCGATATAGCGGAACGTAAGGTAGTAAGCACAGGAGCCGGCAACCCAACTATTGACCAAAGACATGATTCGGAGCCAATGCATATAATGCTAAATTCGGGGTGCCGAACTATACTATAAAAAGTGTTCGGACTTTGTTGCCGTATTGTGGGGCGCCTGGGAGCCCCTGGCAAATATGAAATGTACCAAAGTGTACGGGTGCTAGAAAATGAATTATTAACGAAAAACAGAAAGAAAGCAGAGGTGATATCTTGGGCCCTTAAACTTGAGCCACGAACTCTTTCCATTATAATTGGGTTAATGCGTCAAAGCGCATTAATACAAATAGTGCGATAAGCAACCAGCTATTTAACATGCCATGACCTGAGGCGAGCTACGTGTGGGACCTGACAACAGGTAGAGTGGTCGTTAATTTGATCTCTCGAACTTCCCCTGTACGTCTGTGCTTCTTGCCATCCTGGTATTTTTATCCTTTTACATGACTGATAATTTAGGCCGTCCAAGAGGGCCTATGCAAGAGAAACCTGGAAAAGGAAAAAGGAGATAGTGAAAGTGTATGTGTGTCCGGGATCGGTCGAGCCGAACTGCGGATCACAAACTAGTTGTGCCTCCGTCGATGCCCATGGGATTTCTATTGCGTAATTATGCACGCGCGGTACGAATGCCACTAACTGATCAGGGCTGGGACGGAGGCCAAATTGCTAGTCGAGCTCTTGATGAGCCGCTCTGTCCTGCTGCAGCGTAGTCCAGACCCTCTTTACGATGTCCAGGGGCTCGGCAGCCGGACTCCGGTTATGCTTGAGAAGGCCGCTCTGTACTTCCGCTGCTAGGGCGACGGTGTGCTCCTCTGTACGGAGGGAGCGTTCCGTGTTTTCGTTGACCGTTATGACGCCGCGTGGACCAGGCATCTTAAGCTTAAGATAAGCATAGTGCGGCACTGCGTTCAACCGAGCGAACGCCATCCGTCTGAGCAGTGCGTGATAACCGCTGCGGAATGGGACGATGTCGAAGATTAACTCCTCGCTTTGGAAGTTGTCAGGGGATCCAAAGACAACCTCTAGTGTGATTGAGCTCGTACAGTGGGCCTCTACACCTGGTATGCCTCCCTTGAAGGTAGTCTTCGTTGGCTTGATCCTTGACGGATTAATGCCCATTTTGCGCACCGTGTCTTGATAGAGCAGATTAAGGCTGCTACCACCATCCATGAGGACTCTCGTTAGGTGGAATCCATTAATGATTGGGTCCAGGACTAGTGCGGCTGATCCGCCATGCCGGATACTGGTCGGATGATCCCGACGATCAAAAGTGATCGGGCATGATGACCATGGATTGAACTTGGGAGCGACTAGCTCTATCGCATAGACGTCCCTTAGTGCGCGTTTGCGCTCCCTTTTGGGGATGTGTGTAACATATATCATGTTTACTGTTTTCACTTGTGGGGGAAACTTCTGTTTCCCTATGTTCGGTTGCCAGGGCTCCTCGTCGTCGTTCTCGCTTTGTGATCCCTTTTCCCTGTTCTCGACGTTTAATTTGCCGGCCTGTTTAAAAACCCAACAGTCTCTGTTGGTATGATTGGCTAGTTTTTCTGGGGTGCCATGTATCTGGCACGGGCGATCGAGTATGCGGTCAAGGCTAGATGGTCCCTGATTGTTTCTCTTGTATGGTTTCTTCCGCTGGTTGGACTTGGAGCCACTGAATCCGGCGTTAACTATAGTGTCGCCGGTATTATCATCATTCCTTCGGCGTTTGTGTCTGTTACGTCGGAGCTTGCCGTTGTTATTCTTAGCCTCGGAGGGGCCTTCCTCGCTGGCTGTGTTTTTGCTGCGAGCCAACCAACTATCCTCACCCGTGCAAAAGCGGGTCATGAGTGCCGTGAGTGCTGCCATAGATTTTGGCTTTTCTTGGCCGAGGTGGCTGGCGAGCCATTCATCGCGGATGCTATGTTTGAAGGCCGCTAAGGCTTCGGCATCCGGACAGTCGACGATCTGGTTCTTTTTAGTTAGGAACCTAGTCCAGAACTTCCTGGCTGACTCCCCGGGCTGTTGAACTATGTGGCTTAAGTCATCGGCGTCTGGCGACCGAACATATGTACCTTCAAAGTTGTCGAGAAAGGCTTCTTCCAGGTCCTCCTAGCTACCAATAGAATTCTCGGGCAGACTGTTTAACCAGTGCCGGGCTGGCCCTTTTAGTTTTAGTGGGAGGTATTTGATGGTGTGAAGATCATCCCCGCGGGCCATGTGGATGTGCAGAATAAAATCCTCGATCCATACCGCGGGATCGGTTGTTCCATCGTATGATTCGATGTTTACGGGTTTGAACCCTTCTTGGAATTCATGATCCATTACTTCGTCAGTGAAGCAAAGAGGGTGTGCGGCGCCTCTATATCGGGCCACATCGCGACGTAGCTCTGATGGAGTCCGTCTGCGGCACTCGGCCCTGGCGTGATTGGGTTTATCACGTCCAAATAGGTAGCCGTCGTCGTGTGTCAATGCACGTCCTCGCGATCCGTAGATCGATCTTGTATGTCCTGCTCTATTGTCCAGGTCTTGACGAAGGTCATATGTATAGTCCGGAGTTGCCTTATCCCTGCCTTTATGGTGAGGTGGGACAGTCTGGTTTTCGGCTCGGGTTGCAGTTTTATCCCGACCGCGCGGTGGCCGATCAGCCGCGTTGTGTGATGCTGGTGCGGGATCTGGCGCCTCATCGTCGAACTGAGGTAGTAATCTGCGCTTCGGGTAACTTTTGGCTGGGCGTTTAAGTCCGTATTCCTCGGCTGCCAGGACATCGGTCCATCTGTCATTGAGCAGATCTTGATCAGCTTGAAGCTGCTGCTGCTTCTTTTTCAGGCTCCTCGCAGTGGCTATTAGCTGAAGTTTAAAGCGGTCCTGCTCTAGGGGCTCCTCAGGCACGATGAAGTCTTCATTGCCGAGGCTCACCTCCTCCTCGGAGGGCGGACGGTAACTACCGTCCTCCGAGTCTTCTTCTATGGCCTGTTCGTCAGGGCTGGCATGCCCTGATTCCCGATTGTCTTGTTCGGCAGTTTGTTCATTGGGTTCTTCTGTGTCTTCGGCACCATCCAGAGTGTTGTCGTCTCCTGTGCCGGTGTTGTTGTCCCTGCTGCGGCGGGATTTAGAGCGGCGCCGCTGACGCTGGCGCTTTGGCTGTGTTTTGGGAGGGTCCTCCTTTGCTGGGTTTTCTTTGTCATCGCCACTATTATTTTTCGGCGTATCTACCATGTAGACGTCATATGAGGAAGTGGCCATCCATCGTCCAGTGAACGGCGGGTTTTGTACCTCCTCGTCTCCGGCATCATTGTCCATACCGTCGATGTCTTCGGAGTCATAGTCAAGCGCGTCGGTTAAGTCTTCGACAGTGGCTATGAAGTGGGTGGTGGGTGGGAAGCGAAATTCTCCTTCATCATCAGCCTCCAGTTTGAACCGGACATAATGCGGCTGTGAGTCCCCCGCCAAGGACAAGTTTCTTAACGAGTTTAGCACATCGCCCAAGGGCGAATGCTAGAAGATGTTTGCGGCGCTAAACTCAAAGATCGATAAGCGATCCAGTTCGGCGTCCGCGGATGCACATGGCTCGGAATTTGTGACCAGAGACGAGTCCGGAGCTCCGGTGACGCAAGCATTGTGTGAGGTTAAGTCCATGTGCGGCTCTAGCGCCGGGGAGTTTGTGGTACTCCGTGGTGGGGTCGAGCCTCCGATCCTGGGATGCCGCAGTGTGCTCCGGATCTAAGGCCAGAGGGGTCACATGAGCTATCTCCTGGATGTGGTCTGACGACAGATTTAGGTCATGTTCGTCAAGGTGACCAGGAGTGGTCGCCGCGGTCTCGAATCCGGTGAAGATCAAATCTCCACGGATGTCCACAACGTAATTCAAGCTCCCAAATCTGACTTGATGGCCACAGGCGTAGCTATCGATCTGCTCCAGGTGGCCAAACGAGTTGGCCCGCAGCGCGAAGCGGCCGAACACAAAGATCTGTCCGGGGAGGAAGGTTTCTCCTTGGACAGCGTCATCGTTGACGATTGAAGGGGCCATCGAACCTTTTTGGGGACAGCACAGTGGAACTCTCAATGAAAGCACCAATGTCGGTGTCAAAACCGGCGGATCTCGGGTAGGGGGTCCTGAACTGTGCGTCTAAGGTCGATGGTAATAGGAGACATGGGACACGATGTTTACCCAGGTTCGGGCCCTCTCTATGGAGGTAATACCCTACTTCATGCTTGATTGAGCTTGATGAATATGAGTATTACAAGATTTGATCTACCACGAGATTGTAATGGCTAAACCCTAGAAGTCTAACTTGTATGACTATGGTAATGAGTCTCTCTCCTTTCTGGACTAAGTCCTCTGGTTCATATAGACACCGGGGAGATCTAGGGTTACACAAGGTCAGTTACAAAGAAAGGAATCTACATATTTGGTCGCCAAGCTTGCCTTCCACGCCAAGGAGAGTCCTATCCGGAGACGGTGCAGTCTTCGGTTTTCGTATCTTCACGGCCCACCAGTCCGGCCCATGGCTAACAGGCCGGACACCCGAGGACCCCTTAGTCCAGGACTCCCTCAATGGTGGAGTGTGGGTTCAATGCCAATCACCTCATGACCACGGACCTTTCCCGTGATCTCAAGGTTGATGGCAAGCCCATGAAGGACATCATCTTCACCCTCAACGAGCAAATAAACTTTCTCCAAAGCCAGATCTATGATATTCAAAACCAAGTCTTTGAATATGAGGCAAGGTCTAAAGGTATGAGTTTGGCTGCTAGTTGCAGGACCCGTGAGACTCGCTCCTCCTCTTATGATGGTGGATCACTACCATGGAAATCCGAGGACAAGATCTCTTCTTCTTCACCAACATCGCCTTCTTCATCACCAAAGGAGAATTGAGTATCGAGTATGGGCACTCCCCTTGGCATTCACCAAGCTTGGGGGAGGCGCCCCAATATCGTATCACCCCACTATCTTTTTGCTTTTACTTATCTTAGTTCGGTCTTTTGCTTTAGATGAATAAAAGTTTAGTTCAATCCTTTCTTCTTTGAGAGTTTGCTTAGTGATCTATCCTTGTAATCGTGTGCAAGTTATATAGTAAAGTTTAGTTTGAGTTTTTGCTTCTTTACTTTCATGTTGCAAATAAAGAAAAGAAATAAGACAGGAAAAGAGAAAGGAAGTGAATAAAAGAAAGGAAATAAATTAAGAAGATCATATACTAATCCTACGGTAGGTGATGGCACCACATAAGGAAAAGTATAAGTGGAAAATTTTATTATAGATTGACAAATATAGCATTAGTCAATGATGCAACTCATGAAAGAATTAATAAGGGAAGAGAAGATTCACAGATATATATACTATCCTAGAAATCTTTTGTGATTGTGAGCCCTCATCAAAATATTATATGCCAAAATTGTTGACGTTGGACAAGGAAAACAACTTAATGATTTATTTTTGTTCATATTCACATAGAAGTCATATTGTCATAGATCCTTCAACATGTGGTGCTTGCCCCAACCTTTGCTAGCCAAAAATTCCGCACTAAGAGAGATACTACATGTGCATCCAAAAACGCTTAAACCCAAATCTTATTTTCAAGTGTCCACCATACCTAACTAGGGATTGAGCAAGATCCCTCAAGTAAGTTGACATCGGTGCAAAGAGGCAATAAAAATTGCTTCTAAATGTGTGAGATCATTTAGTGTAAGAGAAAATTGAGCGTTGCACGAACTTGTGATGGTGAAGAATAAAAGCGGCATACTGCATAATAAAGGTCGCTATCACAAGGGGCAATGCAACGTGACGTTCTTTTTCACTAAGAGGTAGAGCATACAAACAAATAAGCACATGGCAACCTCTTCTTCCCTCTGCGAAGGGCCTATCTTTTACTTTTATGTATTTACTTTTATGCAAAGAGTCAAAGTTTTCCTTCTATTCCTTTTTATTTTTTTCTCCTTTGGCAAGCATCATGTGGCGAGGAAAGATCTAGGCACATATGTCTATTTGAATATAGATAGCATGAGTTATTATTGTTGACACCACCCTTGAGGTGAATATGTTAGGAGGCGAAACTATAAGCCCATATCTTTCTATGTATCCAGTTGAAACGTTTTGATCATGTGTACGCGGTGAGTGTTAGCAATCATAGAAGACTATATGATGGTTGAGTATGTGTACTTGCCTAAAATCTCCGACACGTGACCCTTCCAGAAAGATGACGAATTGTAGTTGCGAAGTTGACTGAGAACATAGTTTGTTGGTTTCTAATAGAGTTTTTGCTTTATACTTCGATTGTGTGATGAACTGTTACTTGTTCATGAAAAGTATATGATAAAAGTTCTATGATAAAAGTCATATGTCTAATTTTGTTGCTGTTATAATAATCAACATGATGCTTCTATGTCCGTATTTTGTATTTATCGACACCTCTCTCTCAAAGCATGTGGGCATGTTTTTTGATTTTGGTTTTCGCTTGAGGACAAGCGAGATCTAAGCTTGGGGGAGTGGATACGTCCATTTTGCATCATGTTTTCTTATTGTTATTTATGATGTTTTTATCCATAATAATGCTTTTTGGAGTAATTCTAATGCCTTTTCTCTCATAATTCGCAAGGTACACACCAACAGGGAGAATTCCGGCAGCTGGAAATCTGGACCTAGAAAAGCTACGCCAGGCTACCTATTCTGCACAACTCCAAACAAGCTGAAACTTCACGGAGATTTTTTATGGAATATTCTAGAATTATTGGAGCAAATAACTACCAGAGGGGGCCCACCAGGTGGGCACAACCCACTTGGGCGCGCCAGGGAGCCCAGGTGTGCCCTGGTGGGTTCTGCTCACCCAGGCCCACCTCCGGTGCCCATCTTCTGGTATATAGGTCATTTTGACCTAAAAAATATAAGAAGAGGACTTTTGGGATGGATCGCCGCTGTCTCGAGGCAGAACTTCGGCAGGAGCACTTTTGCCCTCCGGCGGAGTGATCCCGCCGGGGGAACTTCCCTCCCGGAGGGGGAAATCATCATCCTCATCATCACCAACAACTCTCCCATCTTGGGAAGGGCAACCTCCATCAACATCTTAAACAGCACCATCTCATCTCAAACCCTAGTTCATCTCTTGTGTTCAATCTTGTTACCGGAACTATAGATTGGTGCTTGTGGGTGACTAGTAGTGTTGATTACATCTTGTAGTTGATTACTATATGGTTTATTTGGTGGAAGATTATATGTTCAGATCCATTATGATATTTAATACTCCTCTGATCATGAGCATGTTTATCATTTGTGAGTAGTTACTTTTGTTCTTGAGGTCATGGGAGAAATCATGTTGCAAGTAATCATGTGAATTTGATATGTGTTCGATATTTTGATAGTATGTATGTTGTTATATATTCCCTTAGTGGTGTCATGTGAACGTCGACTACATGACACTTCAACATATTTGGGCCTAAGGGAATGCATTGTGGAGTAGCAATTAGATGATGGGTTGCGAGAGTGACAGAAGCTTAAACCCTAGTTTATGCGCTATTCCGTAAGGGACCGATTGGATCCAAAAGTTTAATGCTATGGTTAGAATTTATTCCTAATACTTTTCTCGTAGTTGCGGATGCTTGCGGGAGGGTTAATCATAAGTAGAAGGTTTGTTCAATTAAGAACATCACCTAAGCACCGGTCCACCCACATATCAAATTATCAAAGTAGCGAACACGAATTAAACCAATATGATGAAAGTGACTAGATGAAATTCCCGTGTACCCTCAAGAACGCTTTGCTTGTCATAAGAGACCGTTTTTGCCTGTCCTTTGCCTCAAAAGGATTGGGCTATCTTGCTGCACTTTTGTTACTACTATCGTTACTTGCTCGTTACAAATTATCTTGCTATCAAACTACCCCACTACTTACAATTTCAGCACATGCAAACATTACCTTACTGAAAACTACTTGTCATTTCCTTCTACCCCTCGTTGGGTTTGGCACTCTTACTTATCGAAAAGAGCTACAATTGATCCCCTATACTTGTGGGCATCAATACAGGCTTCTCCAAAAGTCTGTATAAAACCATATGCTTTGATCACACTATCAAGGCGTATATTCGAACTCCGAGAGGCTTGCACCAGTCCATAAATGGATCACTAGAGCTTGCACACTTTGTTAGCACCTTTTGGATCGACAAAACCTTCTGGTTGCATCATATACAACTCTTCTTTAAGATATCCATTAAGGAATGCAGTTTTGACATCCATTTGCCAAATTTCATAATCATAAAATGCGGCAATTGCTAACATGATTCGGACAGACTTAAGCATCACTACGGGTGAGAAGGTCTCATCGTAGTCAACTCCTCGAACTTGTTGAAAACCTTTCGCAACATGTCGAGCTTTGTAGACAGTAACATTACCGTCAGCGTCACTTTACTTCTTTAAGATCCATTTATTCTCTATGGCTTGCCGATCATCGTGCAAGTCAACCAAAGTCCACACTTTGTTCTCATACATGGATCCCATCTCAGATTTCATAGCCTCAAGCCATTTCACGAATTTGGGCTCATCATCGCTTCCTCATAGTTCATAGGTTCATCATGGTCTAGTAACATGACTTCCAGAACAGGATTACCATACCACTCTAGTGCGGACCGTACTCTCGTTGACCTACGAGGTTCGGTAGTAACTTGATCTGAAGTTTCATGATCATCATCATTAGCTTCCTCACTAATTGGTGCAGGAATCACAGGAACTGATTTCTGTGACGAACTACTTTCCAATTCGGGAGAACATACAATTACCTCATCAAGTTCTACTTTCCTCCCACTCACTTATTTTGAGAGAAACTCCTTCTCTAGAAAGGATCCATTCTTATCAACGAATATCTTGCCTTCGGATCTGTGATAGAAGGTGTACCCAATAGTCTCTTTTGGGTATCCTATGAAGACGCATTTCTCCGATTTGGGTTCGAGCTTATCAGGTTGGAGATTTTTCACATAAGCATCGCAGCCCCAAACCTTAAGAAACGACAACTTAGGTTTCTTGCCAAACCACGGTTCATATGGTGTCGTCTCAACGGATTTAGATGGTGCCCTATTTAACGTGAATGCAGCCGTCTCTAAAGCATAACCCCAAAACGATAGCGGTAAATCAGTAAGAGACATCATAGATCGCACCATATCTAATAAAGTATGGTTACGACGCTCGGACACACCATTACGCTGTGGTGTTCCAGGTGGCGTGAGTTGTGAAACTATTCCACATTGTTTCAAATGAAGACCAAACTTGTAACTCACATATTCGCCACAGCGATCAGATCGTAGAAACTTTATTTTCTTGTTACGATGATTGTCCACTTCACTCTGAAATTCTTTGAACTTTTCAAATGTGTCAAACTTATGTTTCATTAAGTAGATATACCCATATCTGCTCAAATCATCTGTGAAGGTCAGAAAATAACGATACCTGCCGCGAGTCTCAACACTCATCGGACCGCATACATCAGTATGTATTATTTCCAATAAGTCAGTGGCTCGCTCCATTATTCTGGAGAAGGGAGTCTTAGTCATCTTGCCCATGAGGCATGGTTCGCAAGCATCAAGTGATTCATAATCAAGTGATTCCAAAAGCCCATCAGCATGGAGTTTCTTCATGCGCTTTATACCAATATGACCTAAACGGCAGTGCCACAAATAAGTTGGACTATCATTACTAACTTTGCATCTTTTGGCTTCAATATTATGAATATGTGTATCACTGCGATCGAGATTCAACAAAAATAGACCACTCATTAAGGGTGCATGACCATAAAAGATATTACTCATATCGAACAACCATTATTCTCCGATTTAAATGAATAACCGTCTCGCATCAAACAAGATCCAGATATAATGTTCATGCTCAACGCTGGCACCAAATAATAACTATTCAGGTCTAAACTAATCCCGAAGGTAGATGTAGAGTTAGCGTGCCGAGGGCGATCACATCGACCATGGAACCATTTCCGACGCACATCGTCACCTCGTCCTTGGCCAATCTTTGTTTAATCTGTAGCCCCTGTTTCGAGTTGCAGATATGAGCAACATAACCAGTATCAAATACCCAGGCACTACTACAAGCATTAGTAAGGTACACATCAATAACATGTATATCAAATATACCTTTCACTTTGCCATCGTTCTTATCCGCCAAATACTTGGGGTAGTTCCGCTTCCAGTGACCAGTCCCTTTGCAGTAGAAGCACTCAGTTTCAGGCTTAGGTCCAGATTTGGGCTTCTTCCCAGGAGCAGCAACTTGCTTGCTATTCTTCTTGAAGTTCCCCTTCTTCCCTTTGCCCTTTTTCTTGAAACTAGTGGTCTTGTTAACCATCAACACTTGATGCTCCTTCTTGATTTCTACCTCCGCAGCCTTTAGCATCACGAAGAACTCGGGAATTGTCTTTTCCATCCCTTGCATATTATAGTTCATCACGAAGCCTTTATAGCTTGGTGGCAGTGACTGAAGAACTCTGTCAATGACACTATCATCAGGAAGATTAACTCCCAACTGAGTCAACTGGTTATGGTACCCAGACATTCTGAGTATGTGTTCACTGACAGAAGTATTCTCCTCCGTCTTGCAGCTATAGAACTTCTTGGAGATTTTATATCTCTCAACTCGGGCATTTGCTTGAAATATTAACTTCAACTCTTGGAACATCTCATATGCTCCATGACATTCAAAGCGTCTTTGAAGTCCCGATTCTAAGCCGTAAAGCATGGCTCACTAAACTATCGAGTAGTCATCAGCTTTAGTCTGCCAGACGTTCATAACGTCCGGAGTTGCTCCTGCAGCGGGCCTTGCACCTAGCGGTGCTTCCAGGACGTAATTCTTCTGTGCAGCAATGAGGATAATCCTCAAGTTATGGAGCCAGTCCGTGTAGTTGCTACCATCATCTTTCAACTTAGCTTTCTCTAGGAACGCATTAAAATTCAAGGGAACGGTAGCACAAGACATTGATCTACAACAACATAGATATGCAAAAACTATCAGGACAGTTCATGATAAATTAAAGTTCAATTAATCATATTACTAAAGAACTCCCACTTAGATAGACATCCCTCTAGTCATCTAAATGATCACGTGATCCATATCAACTAAACCATGTCCGATCATCACGTGAGATGGAGTAGTTTTCAATGGTGAACATCTCTATGTTGATCATATCTACTATATGATTCACGTTCGACCTTTAGGTCTTAGTGTTCCGAGGCCATATCTGCATATGCTAGGCTCGTCCAGTTTAACCCGAGTATTCTGCGCGTGCAAAACTGGCTTGCACCCGTTGTATGTGAACGTAGAGCTTATCACACCCGATCATCACGTGGTGTCTCGGCACGATGAATTGTAGCAACGATGCATACTCAGGGAGAACACTTATACCTTGAAATTTAGTGAGGGATCATCTTATAATGCTACCGCCGTACTAAGCAAAATAAGATGCATAAAAGATGAACATCACATGCAATCAAAATATGTGACATGATATGGCCATCATCATCTTGTGCCTTTGATCTCCATCTCCAAAGCACCGTCATGATCTCCATCGTCACCGGCTTGACACCTTGATCTCCATCGTAGAGTCGTTCTCGTCTCACCAACTATTGCTTCTACGACAATCGCTACTGCATAGTGATAAAGTAAAGAAATTACATGGCGATTGCATTTTATACAATAAAGCGACAACCATAAGGCTCCTACCAGTTGCCGTTAACTTTACAAAACATGATCATCTCATACAACAATTTATATCTCATCACATATTGACCATATCACATCACAACATGCCCTGCAAAAACAAGTTAGACATCCTCTACTTTGTTGTTACAAGTTTTACGTGGCTGCTACGGGCTTCTAGCAAGAACCGTTCTTACCTACGCATCAAAACCACAAAGATTTTTTGTCAACTGTGCTCTTTTAACCTTCAACAAGGACCGGCCATAGTCAAACTCGATTCAACTAAAGTTGGAGAAACAGACACCCGCCAGCCACCTGTGTGCAAAGCACGTCGGTAGAACCGGTCTCATGAACGTGGTCATGTAATGTTGGTCCAGGCCGCTTCATCCAACAATAACGCCAAAACAAAGTAAAACGTTGGTGGCAAGCAATATGACTATTATCGCCCACAACTCTTTGTGTTCTACTCGTGCATATCATCTACGCATAGACCTGGCTCGGATGCCACTGTTGGGGAACGTAGCATGCAATTTCAAAAAATTTCCTACGATCACACAAGATCTATCTAGGAGATGCCTATCAATAAGAGGGGGAGAGTGCGTCCATGTACCCTCATAGACAGAAAGCGGAAGCGTTATGTTAACAAGGTTGATGTAGTCCAACGTCTTCACGATCCAACCAATCTTAGTACCGAACATACGGTACTTACGTGTTTAGCACACGTTCAGCTCGATGACGTCCCTCGAACTCTTGATCCAGCAGAGGGTCGAGGGAGAGTTCCGTCAGCACGACTGCGTGGTGACGGCGATGGTGATGTGATCCGTGTAGGGCTTCACCTAAGCACTACGACGCTATGACCGGAGGAGTAAACTGTGGAGGGGGGCACCACACACGGCTAAGAGAATAACTGTTGTGCCTTTGGGGTGCCCCTGCCCCCGTATATAAAGGAGGGGAGGAGGAGGTGGCTAGCCTAGAGGGGGCGCGCCAATGGGGGAGTCCTACTAGGACTCCACTCCTAGTAGGATTCGCCCCCCTCTTCCTTCCAACCGAGAGGGGAAAGGGGAAAGAGGAGGAGAGGGAGAAGGAAAGGGGGGCCTCGCCCCCACCCCTTGTCCAATTCGGATTGGGCAAGGGAGGCACGCGCCACCTCCCGTGGCCTGCCTCCTCTTCTCCATTATGGCCCATGAGGCCCATTAACTTTCCCGGGGGGTTCTGGTAACCTCCCGGTACTCCGAAAAATCCCCGAACCTCTTTGGAACCATTCCGGTGTCCGTTTATAACCTTCCAATATATCAATCTTTACCTCTCGACCATTTTGAGACTCCTCGTCATGTCCGTGATCTCATCCGGGACTTTGAACAAACTTCAGTCACCAAAACACATAACTCATAATACAAATCGCCATTGAACGTTAAGCGTGCGGACCCTACAGGTTCAAGAACTATGTAGACATGACCGAGACACATCTCCGGTCAATAACCAATAGTGGAACCTGGATGCTCATATTGGTTCCTACATATTCTACGAAGATCTTTATCGGTCAAACCGCATAACAACATACGTCATTCCCTTTGTCGTCGGTATGTTACTTGCCCAAGATTCGATCGTCAGTATCCTCATACCTAGTTCAATCTCGTTCCCGGCAAGTCTCTTTACTCGTTCCGTAATGCATCATCCCATAGCTAACTCATTAGTCACATTGCTTGCAAGGCTTATAGTGATGTGCATTACCGAGAGGGCCCAGAGATACCTCTCCGATACACGGAGTGACAAATCCTAATCTCAATCTATGCGAACCCAACAGACACCTTCGGAGACACCTGTAGAGCATCTTTATGATCACCTAGTTTCGTTGTGACGTTTGATAGCACACAATGTATTCCTCCGGTATTCGGTAGTTGCATAATCTCATAGTTAGAGGAATATGTATAAGTCATGAAGAAAGCAATAGCAATAAAACTTAACGATCATTATGCTAAGCTAAAGGATGGGTCTTGTCCATCACATCATTCTCTAATGATGTGATCCCGTTCATGAAATGACAACACATGTCTATGGTCAGGAAACATAACCATCTTCGATTAACGAGCTAGTCAGGTAGAGGCATACTAGGGACACTCTGTTTTGTCTATGTATTCACACATGTACTAAGTTTCCGGTTAATACAATTCTAGCATGAATAATAAGCATTTATCATGATGTAAGGAAATATAAATACCAACTTTATTATTGCCTCTAGGGCATATTTCCTTCAAACTTATCAAGCGCCACGCGTCGACCGGGTCCGCAAGTGATTGGGGCCCGTGGCGCTTAACACCTGCCCTTTGGCTTCGCCACGGAGCCATGTCCGAGCGCGCCTTGGGCCTGGGGGCTACTGTCAGCATTCTGGGAACCAGGGTACCTAGACTTGCCTGCCTGCGGCCTACGGCGTGGCTCCATCAGCGGCCTAGTACGGCCCATCTTCAGCATCAACAACACAAGACCCTCGCGAGGGGCCAAGCCTCGCGAGGCGGACGATGCCAAGACCTCCGGAAGGAGCGGCCTCTTAGGCTGGCTCCTGAGGAGCGAAGATTTCTATGCAAGCGCCCACCTCATGAGGATCAAGTGATGCAAGCCATGGCGACCAAGGCCAGGTGGGCGCCAGCGGGCGCAGTACAACAGGTATCCTCTTTTGTGCTAAAGAGGCAAGCGTAGGCGCGGAGTCCTGGGGAATCAACCAAAGGTTTCCATTTCCGTGCTACAAGACCAAGACCGCCAGGACGGCACCGAGCCCACCACGGCGTCATGATCAGAAGCTTTGCAGGAGAAGACCACCTTTCATCAGGATAAGATGTACTGTCCCCTTTCACATTGGCCGTTGTGGGATCCTTCCCGCCTTGTTTTGGAGGAAGAGGACCAAGGCCACTATAAATATAGGTTAGCCACCACCATAGAGGGGACAGATCATTCAGACCACCCGAACCCTCACCAATTCACACCAACACAAGAACACACCTCCTGAGGTTGTTCTTCCTCTGTACGAGTTCATCCTCAGCCCACCTCGAGGCTAATCCACCACAAAGCCGGAGTAGGGTCTTACACCGCAAGGTGGCCCGAACCTGGGTAAATGGCTACGTCTCTTTCCTTCCCTGTTCATCGAGCTAGGCCTTGAGATCAACGAGTTGGCAGACTAGGGAGATTGAGTCCTTCGCACGCACCCCTGAGTTTGAACCTTTCATGGGTCTGCGGAACCCTAAATCCGACACCCTCTCTCCTCTTAGAGGCAGGCCTCTATACATTGCATGAACTGCCTCTAACAAAAAATTGTCTAGCATCGCGTAACCTTAGACGCTGCTTCTAACAATGTAACAATCCATCTGGTCCCAATTGTCAGCCTTAGAAAGCATAAGAAAGTAGGAGTACAACAGAAATAGTATTGATTGGACAAATGTGTTGCTAATAAATACTTTTTAATTTCTTCTAGGGCCCACCTTAGAGGCTAGTTAGAGTCTCTGGGGCTGTTTGGTTCCTAGCCACACCTTGCCACACTTTGCCACACCTAACCTTAGGCAACTTTGACCAAGTTAGGTAGGTGTTTGGTTCTAGCCACACCTAAGGCAAGAATTTTTTTTATGAGCAATGAACCCCACATGTCATAGACACAAAAAGTGTGGCAAGATTCCCTTAGGCAAGCCAAAGTGTGGCTAACAATTTGATCAACTCAACTAAGGCAAGTGTGGAAAGTGTGGCTAAAGTCATGTGGCAACATATGGCAAAGATAGTCACAATCCAAACAGCCCCTCTATACATTGTGGTTTTTTCATTTGATAAGAGGCAAACCACGTGGGGCCTACCTTAGAGGCAAGGCTCTATACACTGGAGATGCTCTGTATGTATTACTTTTGATGTGTCCCGTCAACTCGCAGAACAAAGATAAGCTTTCTTAGTACGCCGTATCCCCCGCCCATGGGCGCGGTGGCTCGCAGAGTCGCAGGACGAGGAGAAGCTTTCTTACTACGCCTACGCCCGCTCCCTCGCCCACGCGCGCGGTGGCTCGTAGGACGAGGAGAAAATTTTACTACTCCCTTCGTTACTCCTCGTCCCTACCTTGGTTAGAGAGATTATCATATTGTTTGAAATATATGTATTTTAGTAGTAGGAGTAGTACTGCAGCAATTTCCTTGGAGTTTGTGGTGCCTAGGCTATGTTACTACTCCCTCCTTTCCGGTTTATGGCTCAATTTCAAAATCTCTCCAGCCAAGGTAGACGGTGAGTGGTGGAATTAATATCGTAGTTTGCACAAGTAATTAGTACGCTCGTTTTTCTCAAGAAGTTATGTTTACCGATGCATTAATTACAACGAATGCATGCATGACCACTAAATTTCCATGAACTTCTACATGCATTGGTCAGTTCTTGATACAGCTTGCATCAGGTGATTTAATGCACCTCGAAACCCAAACATGTGATGGTACTACTAGTATAATTGAGACTTATAAAATAGAAAAACGATTTTTTTAGATGAGCCCTATAAACCGGAATGGAGGGAGTAGTAAGTAGTACTGCCTCCATAGTGGGTACGTACTCCGTAAAATCAGATTTTCCCAAAACTAAGTCGCTCAACCTTTATTTGCTTTTTTCGCTTCCTGCCTCGTTGCCTCGAACACACTATGCCAAACTCCCCTGCCTGCCGTGCGGGAAAAGACCCGCCCTCGCCTTTTTTAGTCTGGGTTTGTATCGATGGAATGCGCGAAGCAGCAAAAACCAAGCCGTGTCTTGTACACCTCCGTCGTACTAAAAGAGTGGAGACGCTCGCTTTCATGAATTTTGTACTTCCTCTCGCCGACATGTGGGACATATAGCAACCGGGTCGACGTGTCATGCACCAAATAATAGTGCAGAATAGCAGGCGGACGCACCCCAGTGTAGCGCCCCAGTAGTAGTAGTAATGAGCAATGAGACGTCAAATCACAATGTTGCACATTCCCACATGGACGAAGCAACCATTATTTCACACTTCGCTGAATCCGCTTCGCCATCATCTCCTTCAAGAAAACCACGTATTGCTTATGCCATTGTTCCGCCTCAAGAGGGACAGGCATCGCCTTGGTACATCATGACACATGTGACCGCATGACAGGCCATGCTCCGCCGCCCACCGCTCGGTAAAATCACCTCATTTTTACTACTTCCTCCGTCTCGGTTTATAGGCCATGCACGTCATTCTAGGTTAAGAATTTAACTAGCTATATATGTGATGAACAATATATGTTTAGAAACTACATCCGCTTAAGAATCCAATGATATACTTTTGTGACATAGTAACTCGTATTTAGTTAGTCAAATGGATGACCTAGAACTACGTGCACGTCCTATAAACCGAGATGAAGGGAGTAGTATCTTTTTAGATCAATATAGTTGGGATTCACTAAGGAGCAAAACCAAGTGGTAGGCTGCTCCTGTCATGTTGGCATAGCAACTCAAGCAGGGGTAGTCCGCACACGAAATAGCGACACACTTAACAGGACCCCTTTGGCCGACATGTGGCTCATCCACCATCTTGTTCCACGTGTGATGCACCAAATTACAGTTCGGAGCAGCGGTTGGACTTGGAGGCACGCCGGTCGTAGCGCCGCAGTAGTAGTAAATGAGCGATGAGGGGTCAAATCACAAAGCCCCACCTTTCCTGCATTAAGCTGGACGGACGAAGCAACCATCATTTCACTCTAGGGCGCAAGAGCATATAGAAAAGACAAAACCAATGAAGCGTGCGACAGCTACCTAGGGCACCCTAGGGTAGGAGCCTCCACTACAAATCCGCTTCTCCCTTGTCCCCTTGAAGAAAACAGATGATGCATGCGGCGGGTAGGGTTTGTAGGAGTACTACAGCGTGCAGGTCCATGGCGTAGTAAACGGGAGAGGGATTGAGTTCGAGTCGACGCCTTAACACGGGTTGGCCGCTTGGTTTTATGGGAACGGTTCGGGGACCAGTGGAGATATACGTAGTACAAAAAATTGTGTATGTAGGTTCGACCGAAAGGCAATGATGCATGGGCCCCCATTTTGATATACCTACAGCCGTGTGAAATTTGCTACTCAAATTAATGCATAAAAGTTGCTCCAAAAACATCTATAACTAATGGGAAGTGAATGTATGCTTAAAATGAAAATGTAATACAAAGAGAAAAAATGAATTGCAGTTAAAAGAATGACATTTCCAACAAAAATGTGAATGTGAACTACATATGTGTGCATGTGACCAACACATACATTGTCAATACAAAATCTAATGCAAGAAATAACTTATGAGTAACATGCACGGATTGATGATGAGGTGCTTGCATGCATATAGTACAAAAACAATGTGATTTATGACTTGCATGCATGACGTGTTCTTGTGCCATAGTTGCATGTCCAGGAAAAAAGCTACTAGTGGGTAGTACTAGCTATTTAGGAATAGAGAATATGTATACATGGAAGTTGTAGGGAAAGAGATGACATGTCTCTCAATTCCTATGAGTAGGGATTGGAAAAGAGATGTCATTTGGTTCACATCATAGGAACTTTTCTATTGAATCTAGAGATGACATGTATCTGAATTCCTATGAGGAGGGATTAGAAAAGAGATGTAATCTCGTTCACATCATAGGAACTTTTCTATTGAATATACGCTAATGTTTATTTTCCTTTGAAATTGTGGGAGTATGGGAATCCATTCATATGAACCAAGTGGCTCTAAAGCCATAAAAATGATATCATGTTTATTTTCCTTTGAAATGTGGAGTATATGAATCTATTCCTATGAACCAATTGGCTCTAAAGGGAAAAATCCTATAAAAATCATATCATATAGAGTTCCTATGATATTCCTCCACACCAAAGGATGGTTGAAATTGTTGCAGGTCATACGACGGTCTTTCTTTGTACACTCCTCCCCCATCTTTATAGTTACTGTCGAATCACGGGTTCCGGAAAAACCCTCAAGGTTCGAACACTGGAGTGCGCACGAAGATCTCCCCCTATCGATCCACGTCCTAGCTCTGCTAAGATCTCACGGACTAACTCAACGAACTCGCAACACAAAGAACACAAGATTTATACTGGTTCAGGCACCGTTGTGGTGTAATACCCTACTCCGGTGTGGTGGTGGTGGATTGCCTCTCGGGCTGAGGATGAACAGTTACAAGGGGAAGAACAGCCTCCTGAGGTTGAGGTGTTCTTGTGCTCGGTGTGTGGCTAAGGGTTGGCTCCGGATCAGATTAGATCAGTTGCCTGAGGCTCAGTTGCTTTCTACTGTGGTGGCTAGTCCTATTTATAGAGGCCCTGGCCCTCTCCCCAAATATTGAGCGGGAAGGGAGCCAACAACGACCAATTTGAAAGGGGACAACTAGTACAACTTATCCTGACAAAAGCAGTCTTCGCCTGCAAAAGGCTCTGGTGGTGACGCCGCCTTGGGCTCCATGGTGACCTCCGTCCTGCTGTCCTGCTGGTCTTGGTCTCGTTGCACCGATATGGAAACCTTTGCTCGATGCCTCGGTACTCCGCGCCTGCGCTTGCTCCCTTAGCACCAAAGAGGAAACAAGGACACTGCGCGCGCTGGCGCGCGCCTGGTCTCGATCGTCATGGCTCACGTCACGTGAACCTCGCGAGGTTTGCCTGGCCTTGAACTCTTCTCCCCTCGCGAGCTAACCTGGTGAGGCCGCTCCTGAGGAGGCCTTGTGTCGTCTGCCTCGTGAGGCTTGGCCCCTCGCGAGGGTCTTGAATGCTTATTGTGAAGATCGGTCGTAAGGGCCCGCTCGCAGAGCCACGCCGTGGGCCGCAAGCAGGCAAGTCTGGGGACCCCCGTTCCCAGAACACCGACAGTAGCCCCCGGGCCCAAGGCGCGCTTGGGCTTGGCATCGAGGCGAAGCCAAAGGTCAAGTGTGGAGCACTGCAGGTCCCAATAGCCTGCGGCCTTGGTCGACACGTGGCGGTTGATTGGACGTGGGCATCTCCGCTTCCCCACGCTACCTCGGCAACTACCCGACTTGACAAGTCCCTGCGACATGCAAGGAAAAACCGTCTTTACCTGTGATCGTGGGGGGCGCCGGTTGGCCTTCTCCTGCTATAAATGGGGAGGGGGGCAGAGCCCCCGTCGCCCATCTCTTCCCATCTACTTGCTTCTTCCCCCTTGCTCCATTGCTAGTAGCGACATCAATGGCGTCGTCGAGGAGGTTCTCTGCCGCGGAGAAGGGGAAGGCCCCTCGCGAGGGGCCTGGCTCCCCGGCGCCCAAGCGTGGATGTGGCCGTCCCCGCAAGCACACCGCGACCCCCGTTCCCGCAGTGGCGCCGCTGCGTGTGGCAGGGGTCGTTCCAGTCGTGGCAGCCCTGTCGATGAAGGGAGACGTGCCATGGTTGCACGGCCTCCCCGGCCGCGCTTCCACTCGGCGAAGGTGCTGTCGGAGTTTGTTGTCTGGTCGGAGAACCCAGCCGGCAACTGGCTTCAGCTCCCGCGCTTCTTCGCCGACGAGCTGCCAGCCTCCGGTCCAGGTGGGCTCTAGCTGCAGGCGGACGGTTGCTGCAGCAGGGCTTCTTGGGCTGCAGTCGAGGTCTCCGTCGTGGGAAACATAGCTCTGGCCCGCGGTTGGCAAACGTTCGCCCGCGCGCGCGGCCTGGGCAGGCAGTGCACCCTCCATTTCAAGTACGACGGTGATGCGACCCTCTACGTGACGGTGTTTTTGGAAGATGGTCGCCGCGCCGGGTGCTGCCCCTAGGTGAACGACGGCGAGGAGGTGCTTGGCCTTGGCGACGGTCGAGACAAGGATGAGGGCGAACCCGCCCTTGGTGCCGACCGCGTCTCGTCCAGCTACGGTGGTTCTTCTCCTGGCGACAGCTCCAGCAGTGGTGGCTACGACCAGCCGCCACGCCCGCTTTGAAGGTGGCAACGGGTCGTCTCGCCCCCGCCCCTCCGTAAAGAGCGAGGAGGGGTCTGGCTGAGCCCAGGATGATGCCAAGAGCCCGCCCCCGTGAACCACTGTAGGGGCAGGCGCCGCTTTTATCTTGTTGTTCCTTTCCTTCCTGTATCAGAAAAGAAAACCAGTATGGGCCCCGGAGGGGCGTGTATCGAACCATGATTCCTTAATCACTGTGCTATGCTTATCGTTTCTGTGCTGTGTCGTTGTTTTGTGTAGAGACAACTTAGCTTGGCACGTTCAGGGTAGCCTCCTCTTCACGAGGCACTTGTTTCCTGGTGCCTGTCAGGGCCTTCCTTGACTCAGTGAGCGCTTAGGAACTGCAAAAAATTCGTTCGGAAGCTCGCTAGGAGGCTTATCGTTTACCCGAGCCTTGACCCAGCTCTTCATATCGCGGTACCCAAGGGGCTCGGATTAGGAGAGATGCGCCAGCTTGTGGGCTCAAACGAGGGTGCCTCACGAAAAAGCAGACGGAAGGCAGAGAAAAGGAAAAACGCTCGCGAGGGCACCTGCCTAGCCCCCTCACGAGGTATACGAGAGAGAGAACATGTTAAACTGGAATCGGAAACAGCGGCAAAAGGCGATGGAACCAAATCAGCAGGGAACACCAGAAGTAAACTTCAATTAAAAGGAGGCAAGCCAACTACGAAAAGCAAATGAAAAGCCGCGTCCGGCACCTAGTTTAGTCTTCAAGTCTTCTCACCAGCGCGGAGCTAAGTGCTGCCACTAGGACGTGGGAGGGAGCCCCCGAGGCCCAAGGGCGGCACTCCTGAGACTCCGGGGCATGTACAACCCCACTCGTTATTACGTGAGAGTGTCACGGGCGGCGATCTTCACAAGCACTGGGCCTTCTTCATGGGTAGAACTTCCAGAGGTGCTGGATGTTCCAGGCGTTCTGGATGGGTACCACGTCCTGTGTCTCCGGGCGAGCGGCGCCAGGCCTGGAGACATGGACGACCTTGAACGGGCCCTCCCACATGGGTGAGAGCTTATGCAACCCTTCCCTGGAGAGGACCCGCCTCAGGACGAGGTCACCCGCCTCGAGCGTCCTGGAGAGGATGTTGCGGTAGTGGTATCGCCGCAGCGCCTGCTGATACCTTGCCGCCCGCAGTGCGGCTTCGCAACGGCGTTCCTCACCCAGCACGAGGTCCATCCCGCGTGTGGCGTCTTGTTGTGCTTCATCAAACGCCAGGACCTGTGCGGAGCGATGCTTGACCTCGTGAGGGAGGACCGCTTCTGCTCCGTAGACAAGGAAGAACGGGGTCTCGCCCGTTGGCTTGGTGGCGGTGGTGCGGATGGACCATAGCACGGACTGGAGCTCGTCGTACCAGCCCCTGCCGCAGGCCTCGAGCTTCTTCTTGAAGGTCCTGCTCTTGAGGCCCCTCAGGACCTCTGCGTTGGCGTGTTCGGCCTGACCATTGCTCCTGGGGTGCGCCACCGAAGCGTAGCAGATCTGCGTTCCAAGGTTAGCACAGTATGTCTTGAAGAGATTACTAGTGAACTGCGAGCCATTATCAGTGATGATGCGGTTGGGGACCCCAAAGTGGCTCACGAGACCCTTGATGAACTTGACTGCGGAGCCAGCTGGGATGGTGCAGACGGCTTCCACTTCCGCCCACTTGGTGAACTTGTCAATGGCGACGTAGAGGTAGCGGTAGCCCCCAGGTGCTCGAGGGAACGGGCCCAAGATATCCAGCCCCCAGACCGCGAACAGCCATGTGAGGGGGATGGTTTGGAGGCCCTGAGCCGGCTGATGGATCTGCTTGGCGTGGAACTGGCAGGCTTCACAGGACTTCACCAGCTCTGCTACGTCATTGAGCGCCGTGGGCCAGTAGAATCCGCTGCGGAATGCCTTGCCGACGAGGGTCCGTGATGACAAGTGGTTCCCGCAGTCCCCACCGTGTATGTCAGATAGCAACTCCTTCCCCTGGTCTTTGGAGATGCAACGCAATGAAACGTCATTCGGTCGCTTCCTGTATAACTCACCGTCCCGGATGCAGTATGCCGTGGCTTGCCGGGCCACGCGCTCCGCATCCTCCTCCTTCTCCGGCAGCACCCCTTGCATCAGGTATTCCTTGAACTCCTTGGTCCAGCATCCCTCCTGGGGCTCGAGCGCCAAGAGTAGGCGCACTCCCGAAGTCGGGCCACAGGCTGGGGCCGCTATGGCAGGCGGCTGCGGGAGTTCCTCCCGAGGCTGGGCTGTCGTTGAAAGTGGTGGTGTCGTTGATGGCTTGAAGAGCCACTCCTCAAAGATGCCGGGCTCTTGGGGCTGTCACTTGGATGCCCTCCTGGCAATATCGTCATCCTCCTTGTTGGTGCCATGAGGCACGTGCTGCAACTCTAGGTCCAGGAACTGCTTCTCCATCTTGCGCACCTCCGTGAGGTATGCCTTCACGTGCTCGTCCTTCGGCTCGTATACCTTGTTGGAGAAGTTGACGAGGACCTTCAAGTCACCCCTAACGGCGAGGCACTTCACCCCTAGAGCTGCCGCAGCTTTTAGGCCAGCTATGAGGCCCTCGTACTCTGCAATGTTGTTGGAGACCTTCTCGCCCCGCTGAAAGCAGACCTGCACGGCGTAGTAGAGCTTGTCTTGAGTGGGCGAGATGAGTACTGCTCCAGCCCCCGCGCCCTGGTGCGCGAAGGCGCCATCGAAATACATGACCCATCCGTCAGGCGCCTCATTTCCGGCGAGGTGGACTGGTCCTCGCCTACTTCAAGAGTTGGGGCATCCGTCCATTCTGCCATGAAATCAGCGAGTGCGGCTCCCTTGATGACCCTGGTAGTGCTGAACTCCAACTGGAATGCCTGCAACTCGATGTTCCACTCAGCGACCCTTCCAACAGAGTTGGGGCTCCTGAGCATTGTCTCCAATGGGTAGGCTGAGACGACTTTGATGCGGTGGCCCTGGAAGTAGTGTCGCAACTTACGTGAGGCCACCAAGAGTGCGAGTAAGAGCTTCTGAGGCATGGGATATCGCGCCCTTGCGTCTCGCAACACCGTGCTGACGAAATACACCGGGTGGTCGACGAGAACTAGCGCGTTGGTGAGGCTCGTGTCTTGCGGAAGTTGGGGCACCTCTTGAGGTGGTGGAACCCCCGACGCTTGATCGCTTGTCGGGGTCTCGGCTGCGTCGTCCTGTCGAGCTTGGCCTTCCGTTGACGCTGTTACGGCTCTTGCGGCACCTTCCTGATCTTGGGTCATCTCGACTGGTGGCGTAGCTTGGTGCGACGTGCTTTTGGCTTGGCGCTCTTCCTAAACCGCCACCAGAGCCGCGCTGGCGGAGTACGGGGTGGCGGCAAGATAAAGCACTAGGGGCACGAGAGGTCGTGGCGCCACCATCACTGGAGGGCTGGTCAGGTATCTCTTGAGGTCTTGAAAAGCTCCGTCGGCCTCCGGGGTCCATTTGAATGGGCCCTTCTTCTACATCAGCTTGAAGAAGGGCAGGGCGCGCTCTCCCAGCTTGGAGATGAAGCGCCCCAACGCAGTTACCCGACCAGCCAGCTTCTGCATTTCCTTGAGGGTCTGCGGTGGACTCATGTCTTCAATGGCCTTGATCTTTTCTGGGTTCGCCTCGATCCCTCTGTGGGATACGAGGAAACCCAGCAGCTTGCCGGAAGGGACACCAAATACGCACGTCTCCGGGTTAAGTCGCAAGTTCACCTGGCGTAGGCTCGCGAAAGTCTCCTCCAGATCTTGGATCAAGGTTCTCGCCTCCCGAGACTTCACCACGATGTCATCGACGTAGGCCTCCGCGTTCCTCCCGAGCTGCCGCCCTAAGGCAATGTGCATCAACCACTGAAAGGTCGCGCCTGCATTACGCAGTCCAAAAGGCATGCAAGTGTAGCAGTACACCCCACATTCGCTCCTTCCCGCCTTTCTTTGGCACAACGACGGGGTTTGCCAGCCACTCGGGGTACCGGACCTCGCGAATGGCACCCATCGCCTCTAGCTTGCGGGTTTCTTGGACGACGAAGGCCTGCTTCTCCATGGACTGTCGTCTCACCTGCTGCTTCACAGGGCGTACATTGGGGCATACCCTTATGTGATGCTGAATCACCTCTCTCGGGACCCCCACCAGTTGCTTGGCTTCCCATGCAAATATCTCCTTGTTTGCGCGCAAGAACTTCACAAATGCCTCCTCTTGGCCTGGGTCGAGGTCAGCACCTATGGTAAAGGTGGCTCCTAAGGACCCGTCCTCATCGACCAGCACCTGCTTGGTTTCTGCCTTGTCTTGGGTGAACAGCTACTTCTTCTTGGTTGGTGCGGCTCCCTCGGCCTCGGAGGTGTCCGCGCCGGCAGGCTGTGCCGCCGCGGCGGTCTTGAGGGCAAGCTTGAGCGTCGTCAGGGCCTCCTTGGCATCCCCCTTGATGGTGAGGACGCCCTTGCTCCCAGGCATCTTCATGAGGTTGTAGGCCGGATGGGTCGTTGCCATGAACTGGGCCAGAGCTGGGTACCCAAGGATGGCGTTGTACGGGAGGCCGATGCGGGCGACGTTGAAGTCGACCAGCTCGGTGCGGTAGTTGTCGCGCATGCCGAAGGTGACAAGGAGGCGGATCTGCCCCAGGGGGTGGGCGGTTGATATGTCCATTTTGCATCATGCTTTTATATCGATATTTATTGCATTATGGGATGTTATTACACATTATGTCACAATAGTTATGCCTATTCTCTCTTATTTTACAAGGTTTACATGAAGAGGGAGAATGCCGGCAGCTGGAATTCTAGGCTGGAAAAGGAGCAAATGTTAGAGACCTATTCTGCACAGCTCCAAAAGTCCTGAAACTTCACGGAAGTCATTTTTGGAATTAATAAAAAATACTGAGCGAAGAAACTACCAGAGGGGGGCCACACCCTGGCCACGAGGGTGGGAGGCGCGCCCTACCCCTGGGCGCGCCCCCTGCCTCGTGGGCCCCCTGGTGGCCCTCCGGTGCCCATCTTCTGCTATATGAAGTCTTTCGTCTGAGAAAAAATCATAAGAAAGCTTTCGGGAAGAAACTCCGCCGCCACGAGGCGGAACCTTGGCGGAACCAATCTAGGGCTCCGGCAGAGCTGTTCTGCCGGGGACACTTCCCTCCGGGAGGGGGAAATCATCGCCATCGTCATCACCAACGCTCCTCTCATCGGGAGGGGGCCAATCTCCATCAACATCTTCACCAGCACCATCTCCTCTCAAACCCTAGTTCATCTCTTGTATCCAATCTTTGTCCCAAAGCCTCAGATTGGTACCTGTGGGTTGCTAGTAGTGTTGATTGCTCCTTATAGTTGATGCTAGTTGGTTTATTTGGTGGAAGATCATATGTGCAGATCCTATATGTATATTAATACCCCTCTGATTATGAACATGAATATGATTTGTGAGTAGTACATTTGTTCCTGAGGACATGGGAGAAGTCTTGCTATTAGTAGTCATGTGAATTTGGTATTCGTTCGATATTTTGATGAGATGTATGTTGTCTTTCCTCTAGTGGTGTCATGTGAACGTCGACTACATGACACTTCACCATTGTTTGGGCCTAGAGGAAGGCATTGGGAATTAATAAGTAGATGATGGGTTTCTAGAGTGACAGAAGCTTAAACCCTAGTTTATGCGTTGCTTCGTAAGGGGCTGATTTGGATCCATATGTTTCATGCTATGGTTAGGTTTACCTTAATACTTCTTTTGTAGTTGCGGATGATTGCAATAGGAGTTAATCATAAGTGGGATGCTTGTCCAAGTAAGGACAGCACCCAAGCACCGGTCCACCCAAATATCAAATTATCAAAGTACCGAACGCGAATCATATGAACGTGATGAAAACTAGCTTGACGATAATTCCCATGTGTCCTCGGGAGCGCTTTTCTCTATATAAGAGTTTGTCCAGGCTTGTCCTTCGCTACAAAAAGGATTGGGCCATCTTGCTGCACTTTATTTACACTTGTTACTTGTTACTTGTTACCCGTAACAAATTACATTGTGGGTCATCAAGACTCTTTTCTGGCGCCGTTGCCGGGGAGTGAAGCGCCTTTAGTAGGTGGAATTTGGTAAGAAAAAATTTATATAGTGTGCTGAAATTTACTGTCACTTGTTACTATGGAAAGTAATCCTCTGAGGGGCTTGTTCGGGGTATCTTCACCCCGACCAGTAGAGCAAAGAATTGCTCCTCAACCTACTGAACCTATTGAAAATGTTTACTTTGAAATTCCCTCGGGTATGATAGAGAAACTGCTAGCTAATCCTTTTGCAGGAGATGGAACATTGCATCCCGATTTACACTTAATCTATGTGGATGAAGTTTGTGGATTATTTAAGCTTGCAGGTATGCCCGATGATGTTATCAAGAAGAAGGTCTTCCCTTTATCTTTGAAGGGAGATGCATTGACATGGTATAGGCTATGTGATGATATGGGATCATGGGACTATAAACGATTGAAATTGGAATTTCATCAGAAGTTTTACCCTATGCATTTTGTTCATCGTGATCGTAATTATATATATAATTTTTGGCCTCGCGAAGGAGAAAGCATCGCTCAAGCTTGGGGGAGGCTTAAGTCAATGTTATATTCATGCCCCAATCATGAGCTCTCAAGAGAAATGATTATTCAAAAATTTTATGCTCGGCTTTTTGACAATAATCGCTCCATGCTCAATACTTCTTGTACCGGCTCTTTTATGATGAAGACTATTGAATTCAAATGGGATTTATTGGAAAGAATTAAACGCAACTCTGAAGATTGGGATCTCGACGAAGGTAAAAAGTCAGGTATAACACCTAAGTTTGATTGTGTTAAATCTTTTATGGATACCGATGTTTTCCGTAAATTTAGCACTAAATATGGACTTGACTCTGAGATAGTAGCTTCTTTTTGTGAATCTTTTGCTGCTCATGTTGATCTCCCTAAGGAGAAGTGGTTTAAAGGATCATGCTAAAGTTGAAGAAAAGACTATCACTTATAATGATCCTATTGTTCCTACTGCTTATGTTGAGAAACCACCTTTCCCTGTTAGGATAAAGGATCATGCTAAAGCTTCAATTGTGGTTCGTAAGAGCAATACTAGAACTTATACACTTCCTGAGCAAGTTAAAGTTGAACCTATTATTGCTATTGTTAAAGATCTCTTGGCTGATAATATTGATGGGCATGTTATTTACTTCTGTGAGGAGACTGCTAGAATTGCTAAACCTGGTGCTAAAGATAAACATAGACCTGTGGTAGGCATGCCTGTTATTTCTGTTAAAATAGGAGATCATTGTTATCATGGCTTGTGTGGTATGGGAGCTAGTGCTAGTGCAATACCTATTTCCTTATACAAATAAATTATGCATGATATTGCACCCGTTGAGTTAGAAGATATTGATGTTACCATTAAGCTTGCCAATAGAGATACTATATCACCTATCGGGATTGTTAGAGATGTTGAAGTCTTGTGTGGGAAAACTAAATATCCTGCTGACTTTCTTGTTCTTGGTTCCCCACAAGATAGTTTTTGTCCAATTATATTTGGTAGACCCTTCTTGAATACTGTTAATGCTAAGATAGATTGGGAAAAGGATGTTGTTACTATTGGTTTGGATGATATGTCTCATGAGTTTAATTTTTCTAAATTTCGTAAACAACCCCGTGATGAGGAATTGCCTAGTAAAGATGAAATTATTGGTCTCGCTTCTATTGCCGTGCCTCCTAGTGATCCTTTAGAACAATATTTGCTAGAACATGAAAATGATATGTTCATGAATGAATGAAGGGAAATAGATGAAGTATTCTTTAAATAGGGACCTATTCTGAAACACAACTTGCCTGTTGAAATCCTGGGGGATCCTCCTCCACCCAAGGGTGATCCCGTATTCGAACTTAAACCATTGCCTGATACTCTTAAATATGCTTATCTTCATGAAAAGAAGATATATCCTGTTATTATTAGTGCTAACCTTTCAGAGCATGAAGAGGAGAAATTATTGAAAACTCTGAAGAAGCACCGAGCTGCTATAGGATATACTCTTGATGATCTTAAGGGCATTAGTCCCACTCTATGTCAACACAAAATAAACTTGGAGAAAGACGCCAAACCAGTTATTGATCACCAACGACGGCTAAATCCTAAGATGAAAGAAGTGGTAAGAAAGGAAATATTAAAGCTCCTTGAGGCAGGTATAATTTATCCCGTTGTTGATAGTCAGTGGGTAAGTCCTGTCCATTGTGTCCCTAAGAAGGGAGGTATTACTGTCGTTCCTAATGATAAAGATGAATTGATTCCACAAAGAATTATTACAGGTTATAGGATGGTGATTCATTTCCGTAAATTAAATAAAGCTACTAAAAAGATCATTACCCCTTGCCATTCATTGATCAAATGCTAGAAAGATTATCCAAACATACACATTTTTGCTTTCTAGATGGTTATTCTGGTTTCTCTCAAATACTTGTGTCATCTGATGATCAAGCAAAGACCACGTTTACTTGCCCTTTCGGTACTTTTGCTTATAGACGTATGCCTTTTGGTTTATGTAATGCACCTGCTACCTGTCAAACATGCATGATGGCTATATTCTCTGATTTATGTGAAAAGATTTGTGAGGTTTTCATGGACGATTTCTCCGTTTATGGATCCTCTTTGATGATTGCTTGATCAACCTTGATCGAGTTTTGTAGAGATGTGAAGAAAGTAACCTTGTCTTGAACTGGGAAAAATGCCACTTTATGGTTAATGAAGGCATTGTCTTGGGGCATAAAATTTCTGAAAGAGGTATTCAAGTTGATAAAGCTGATGCTATTGAAAAGATGTCGTGTCCCAAGGACATCAAAGGTATAAGAAGCTTCCTTGGTCATGCCAGTTTTTATAGGAGGTTCATTAAGGACTTCTCAAAACTTTCTCGGCCTCTGACTAAGCTATTACAAAAAGATATACCATTTGTCTTTGATGATGATTGTGTAGAAGCATTTGAAATACTTAAGAAAGCATTAATTTCTGCACCTATTGTTCAGCCACCTGATTGGAATTTACCCTTTGAAATTATGTGCGATGCTAGTGATTATGCTGTAGGTGCTGTTCTAGGGCAAAGAGTTGATAACAAATTAAATGTTATTCAATATGCTAGTAAAACTCTAGACAATGCCCAGAGAAATTATGCTACTACTGAAAAGGAATTCTTAGCAGTTGTTTTTGCTTGTGATAAGTTCAGACCTTATATTTTTGATTCTAAAGTAACTATTCACACTGATCATGCTGCTATTAAATACCTTATGGAAAAGAAAGATGCTAAACCTAGACTTATTAGATGGGTTCTTTTGCTACAAGAATTTGATCTGCATATTATTGATAGAAAGGGAGCTGAGAACCCCGTTGCAGACAACTTGTCTAGGTTAGAGAATGTTCTTGATGACCCACTACCTATTGATGATAGCTTTCCTGATGAACAGTTAAATGTCATAAATACTTCTCGTACTGCTCCATGGTATGCTGATTATGCTAACTACATTGTTGCTAAATTTATACCACCTAGTTTCACATACCAGCAAAAGAAAAAGTTTTTCTATGATTTGAGACATTACTTTTGGGATGACCCACACCTTTATAAAGAAGGAGTAGATGGTGTTATTAGACGTTGTATACCTGAGCATGAACAGGAACAGATCCTACGCAAGTGTCACTCCGAAGCTTATGGAGGACACCACGCTGGAGATAGAATTGTCCATAAGGTATTGCAATACGGTTTTTATTGGCCTACTCTCTTCAAGGATGCTCGTAAGTTTGTCTTATCTTGTGATGAATGTCAAAGAATTGGTAATATTAGTAGACGTCAGGAGATGCCTATGAATTATTCACTCGTTATTGAACCATTTGATGTTTGGGGCTTTGATTACATGGGACCGTCTCCTTCCTCTAATGGGTATACACATATTTTAGTTGTTGTTGATTACTTTACTAAGTGGGTAGAAGCTATTCCAACTAGTAGTGCTGATCATAACACTTCTATTAAGATGCTTAAAGAAATTATTTTTCCGAGGTTTGGAGTCCCTAGATATTTAATGACTGATGGTGGTTCACATTTTATTCATGGTGCTTTCCGTAAAATGCTAGCTAAGTATGATGTTAATCATAGAATTGCATCTCCTTATCACCCACAGTCTAGTGGTCAAGTGGAATTGAGTAACAAAGAGCTCAAATTAATTTTGCAAAAGACTGTTAATAGATCTAGAAAGAATTGGTCCAAGAAACTTGATGATGCATTATGGGCCTATAGAACTGCATATAAAAATCCTATGGGTATGTCTCCGTATAAAATGGTTTATGGAAAAGCATGTCACTTACCTCCCGAACTAGAACATAAGGCATATTGGGCCATTAAAGAGCTCAATTATGATTTCAAACTTGCCGGTGAGAAGAGGTTATTTGACATAAGCTCACTTGATGAATGGAGAACCGAGGCTTACGAGAATGCCAAACTGTTTAAAGAAAAGGTTAAAAGATGGCATGACAAAAGGATACAAAAGCGTGAGTTTAATGTAGGTGATTATGTATTGCTATACAACTCTCCTTTAAGATTTTTTGCAGGAAAACTTCTCTCTAAATGGGAATGTCCTTACGTCATCGAGGAGGTCTATCGTTCCGGTGCCATAAAAATCAACAACTTTGAAGGCACAAATCCGAAGGTGGTGAACGGTCAAAGAATCAAACATTATATCTCAGGTAATCCCATAAATGTTGAAACTAATGTTATTGAAACCATAACCCCGGAGAAATACATAAGAGACACTTTCCAGAACGTTTCAGACTCCGAAAAGGAATAGGTACGTGGTACGGTAAGTAAACCGACTCCAAAATAGTTCTAATGGCAATTTTCTCCGTTTTGGAATATTTAAGAAAATAGGAAAATAAGAAGCAGTCCGGGAAGGACACGAGGCTTCCACGAGGGTGGGAGGCGCGTCCTACCCCCCTGGGCGCGCCCCCTACCTCGTGGGCACCTCGTGTGCTCTTCGGACTCCGTTTTCTTGCACGATACTTCTTTCGGTCGGTAAAAATTCATTATATAATCTCCCAAAAGTTTTGACCACCGTATCACGCAATTATCCTCTGTTCTTGTTTCGAGCTGTTTTTCTGACTGATCTAGATCACCATGACGTCTCCAAGTGCCCCCAAGGACAAGTTCTTCGAGAAGGTCATCAACCCCTACCTCGCGGAAGTGCTGCAACATCCTTAAACCATTGAGATGCGTGAGGGGTTGCTGCACATCCGCGATGTTGAGGGACCAAGGAAGACCGGAAGCGTGGAGACAAGGCTCGAGGCAATGGAGCAACAAGTTTTCAAGTGCGAGGAGATGGTGGAGCGCGGACTCGACTCCAATCACATAATGATCACAGAGTTCACCAACAACCACAAGCTGGACGCCAAGGACATTGGGGAGGCCATCTTCAAGCTTCACGAGAAAATCGAGCACCTCCAAGCCCAGATCTATGACCTGCAAAACCAAAACTGTGAGTATGAATATAGATTCAAGAGGATGAGTTTGGCTGCAGATTTGAGGATCCCGGAGACTCATTCATCCTTCTATGATGGTGAGCCTATGCCTTGGAAGATGGACGACAAGCCTACTGCATCAACAACCCCATCACCACCACTTCCGAGGAAGGAGACATAATCACATGGGTATGGGCACTCCCCTTGGCAACTGCCAAGCTTGGGGGAGGTGCCCCGGTATCGTATCACCATCACACTCCTATCATAACCGTTTTTCTTAGTTTGATCCTTTTAGTAATATCTTGATCTAGTAGAATAAAGTTTTTGGTATGATTTAGTTTTGAGTTTTGCTTTATGATCCTTCTATGTAATCGAGTCCGTGAGCTATATATAATAAAGATTAGTGTTGAGTCAAGGGCTTGATTATCTTGCTATGATCTTGAGGGAATAAAAGAAAAGAGAAAGAGTAAAAAGAAATAAAGAGATCATATTAATCTTATAGAGAGTAATGACTTCACATATAAAGAGTATGATGATTAAAAGTTGTTGAGAGTTGACAAACATAGTTTTGGTCATCGTTGCAATTTAGAGGAAGTAATAAAGAAAGAGAGGTTTCACATATAAATATACTATCTTGGACATCTTTTATGATTGTGAGCACTCATTAAAATATGACATGCGAAAGAGTTGATGTTGGACAAGGAAGCCAACGTAATGGGTTATGTTTTCTTATATCTGAAATAAAGTATATTGTCATGGATCATCCAACATGTTGAGCTTGCCTTTCTCCCTCATGCTAGCCAAATTCTTTGCACCAAGTAGAGATACTACTTGTGCTTCCAAATTCCCTTAAACCCAGTTTTGCCATGAGAGTCCACCATATCTACCTATGGATTGAGTAAGATCCTTCAAGTAAGTTGTCATCGGTGCAAGCAATAAAAATTGCTCTCTAAATATGTATGACTTATTAGTGTGGAGGAAATAAGCTTTATACGATCTTGTGATGTGGAAGAAATAAAAGCGACGGACTGCATAATAAAGGTCCATATCACAAGTGGCAATATAAAGTGACGTTCTTTTGCATTAAGATTTCGTGCATCCAACCAAGAAAGCGCATGACAACCTCTGCTTCCCTCTGCGAAGGGCCTATCTTTTACTTTTATCTCTTACCCTTATGCAAGAGTCATGGTGATCTTCACCATTCCCTTTTACATCTTATCCTTCAGCAAGCACCTCGTGTTGGAAAGATCCTGATATATATATCCAATTGGATGTAAGTTAGCATGAGCTATTATTGTTGACATTACCCTTGAGGTAAAAGGTTGGGAGGCGAAACTATAAGCCCCTATCTTTCTCTGTGTCCGATTAACACTCCGTAACCACAAGTATTGCGTGAGTGTTAGCAATTGTGAAATACTAAATGATAGTTGAGTATGTGGACTTGCTGAAAAGCTCTTATTGACTCTTTCTGATGTTATGATAAATTGCAATTGCCTCAATGACTGAGATTATAGTTTGTTGGTTCTCAATGAAGTTTATGATTCATACTTTACATTGTGAATAGATTATTACTTGAGCATAAGAAATCATATGACAATATCCATATATGTTGCTGTTATAAGAATGATCATGATGCCCTCATGTCCGTATTTTATTTTATCGACACCTCTATCTCTAAACATGTCGACATATTTATCGTTATCGGCTTCCGCTTGAGGACAAGCGAGGTCTAAGCTTGGGGGGTTGATACATCCATTTTGCATCATGCTTTTATATCGATACTTATTGCATTATGGGATGTTATTACACGTTATGTCACAATACTTATGCCTATTCTTTCTTATTTTACAAGGTTTACATGAAGAGGGAGAATGCCGGCAGCTATAATTCTGGGCTAGAAAAGGAGAAAATATTAGAGACCTATTCTGCCCAGCTCCAAAAGTCCTGAAACTTCACGGAAGTCATTTTTGGAATTAATAAAAAATACTGAGCGAAGAAACTACCAGAGGGGGGCCACACCCTGGCCACGAGGGTGGGAGGCGCGCCCTACCCCCTGGGGGCGCCCCCTGCCTCGTGGGCCCCCTAGTGGCCCTTTGTAACATCCCAAAATTCTAAATTTTGGAATGTTATAATAAATAGATAGATTTGATTCATTGTTTGATTGATTGTGTGAAATTGAGTGAAATTCGAAACTTTTTGAAAGTTAAATGAGAGGAAATAAAAGGACTTTCCCAAACTTTCATTTTGCATTCGTGATCTCCGTGAATTCAAATTCTTTTCACCACAAAACTCTGGAGAGAAGATGACATGACTTCTTCCATTTATTTAAATGACAAGGGGTGTTGAAAATATCTGAATTTCATTTGGAAAATATTTCCAACCCAGGAACTTTATGCAACTCAATGATTTTCACGAGCGAAGATAAAATGACTTCTCAAAACATATGAAATATGAGTTGGGAGTTTCAAAGAATTAAATTCAAAGTTCTTTTGAATTTATTTTCAATTTGGAGTTATTTGAGTTTTATTCAAATTATTTTTCTCCAAAAATAAAATATATGGAAAATAGGGTAGCATGATTCCCTACATCAGAAAATTGTAGAGAAATAAATTTGAATTAATTTTGGTATTTTTAAAATGATTTTTACTGGATTTTACTAGAGCAGAAGCACTCTTTTCTTTATTTGAACTTGTGTGTATTTTATTTGACACCAGAAAAATGTTCAGCTTGTAGTAAATCTTTTTCTGAAAATTTTGGTATATAATATGCATATATATAACTTTACTTTATTTTCCTTATTCGGTTTTCCTTCTGTTTCTATTTAAAAAAAACTGTACATGCGGCCCGTATTTATTTATCGCCTACACGCGTATCATAGTGGCAGCACGCACCTCATCTTTTTTACCTAATGGGCCAGGCCCAGCCAGCCTTTTCAATTTTTTTACTTAGGCAGAATTTTGTTAAAAAAAAAACAGCTGCGCGGCCGGCCGAACCGCCTTACGCGTTTAGGCCCATGCCACGCGCCTTCTCTGTTTCATTTTCTTTTCATCTACGTACGTAGTATATGTTTAGTCCCACATTGTCTAGCCTTTGACCCCTAAGCCTCTTTTCTACCAATAAATATAGACCCATAGAGCCTTAAAAAATTATCCGATTCGGATTAAATCAATATTTTGGTTTGACTAGATTCACTAAAGAAAAATATATTTCTCCTCTCCGGCGGGACTTTTGGAAGTTGTCTCCTCACTCCGAAGTCGTCTTTTCTATACCTTATAAAGGTATATTTATTCGTTCTCTGTATTTATATGTTAGACCTAGAATTCTTTTAGCCGTAGATATTTTTCTTCCGTAAAACAGCTTGGCCCTGATTTTTCAAATAGCCATAACTTTTTACTCGTTCATCCAAATTAGATGAAACCAGCGTCCATAGTTTCGTCTTGTTTTCACCTATCCAGTTAACCTGTCACGTCAACTTTTTGAAATTTTCAAATTTCGAAATTTGTTTTGATTCATATTCAAACTTCTTTTGTTCATAACTTGAGTTCCGTAACTCCGTTTGAGTTGATTCTTTTTGCAAAGCGAAGCTCTTGACCTAAACTTTCTGATAAGGCCAAATCCACCTAATTTTGGTACTGTTAGAAACTGTTTTATGTTGCAAGAGTTATTTGCTTGTTTTCGAAGTTTTCCGTGATCTTTTCTTCGATTCTTTTGAGTGATTGCTTATGTGTGGTTACTATTGCTTGCTTACGATAGATTGACCGGAGTGTGATGAGTAGAACTATCAAGAGTTTTGAGTGCGAATCATCTTCATCAACAGTACAGGCAAGTTCACACTTTGATCATATCCCTTTCATACCCAGTTTTTATGCATTAGTTTCACCCTCAAACATTGCATGGTTAGGATTTGATAACATGTGGGTATTCGGAAGTAGTTGATGAGGTAGGAACCTATTGTCCTGCATTCAAACCTTGGGAGTTACTACTACGTTATGCTTATACTGCTCTGCTATGCTCATAGATGTGGATTGGTTGAGAGTATTCATGACAGATGTGAGAGTTATCATTAAGGGTTAACTTAAGGTGGCTACTTTAACACACATCTGGGTGGAATGGTAGGGGCACCCTGGAGCACCCAGTGGTTTGCCCGGGCACCTGGAGAACCCAGTGCTTGCCCAAGGGGATCCCGGAGGACCCGTGTGATCACCCTATGGAATGCCACCCAGGCTCAAAGGGATCATAAGATTATTCATGCTAGAAACTTCCGTGTGCGGCCACAAGCTATTATGGGCTCTAGCATAGTTGAGTAAGTTGCATGAGCTCTTGAAGAGGTGGATCAGCAGGTAGAGGGATGTAGGTTGGTATGGTCTGCCTGGAGAGTTAATGTTTCTGAAAGACTGTGTCTCGGTCATCCGTTTCTCAAACACCCTGTAGTGCGAGAAAATCCAACGGAGGAGATCGAGTCTTGTCGGGAAAAGTGCGCAAACCTCTGCAGAGTGTACAAACTAATCATGATTAGCCGTGTCCCAGGTTATGGACATCTTGAGTATCTGGTTCTTCGATTATCATATTGATCTCATCACGTTACTTAAATAATTTGTTGGGTTATTGATGTTAATTTGGGATTGAGTTGGAGAAACCTTCTCAATATATTTCAACCAACTTCGTAGTTAAATAAAATATATTCGTTTGCAGTAGGAAAAAATTGGCTTTTCGCAAAAACCTTATAACCATAGAGCTTTTCCACCAGCCATATATGCATGTTGTGATAGCTATTATTCATCGTTATTCCTATGGTGTGAATTTGCCAGTACATTCAATGTATTAACCCTTTGTGGCTGCAACGTCTCATGTTGCAGGAATCTTACGACGAGTAAGTGATACGTTAGGGTTACGATTTCTATACTCAACTTTGCCGTTGGTGTTGATGGGAATCCACGACCCTATTGTTACTTCCGCTATATGGATTGAGGTAATAGTATTTACGTTACTTTATACATGTGATTTACCTCTATTATAAATCCTCGAGTACTGTGTGTGTCAGCATACCGATCCAGGGATGACACTTAAGCACAGAGACTTGACCGTCTGAGGTCGGGTCGCTACACCCTCCGGTGCCCATCTTCTGCTATATGAAGTCTTTCGTCCGAGAAAAAAAATCATAAGAAGGCTTTCGGGAAGAAACTCCGCCGCCACGAGGCAGAACCTTAGCGGAACCAATCTAGGGCTGCGGCAGAGCTGTTCTGCCGGGGACACTTGCCTCCGGGAGGTTGAAATCATCGCCATCGTCATCACCAACGCTCCTCTCATCGGGAGGGGGCCAATCTCCATCAACATCTTCACCAGCACCATCTCCTCTCAAACCCTAGTTCATCTCTTGTATCCACCCTTTGTCCCAAAGCCTCAGATTGGTACCTGTGGGTTGCTAGTAGTGTTGATTACTCCTTGTAGTTGATGCTAGTTGGTTTATTTAGTGGAAGATCATATGTTCAGATCCTATATGCATATTAATACCCCCCTGATTATGAACATGAATATGATTTGTGAGTAGTTACGTTTGTTCCTGAGGACATGGGAGAAGTCTTGCTATTAGTAGTCATGTGAATTTGGTATTCGTTCGATATTTTGATGAGATGTATGTTGTCTTTCCTCTAGTGGTGTCGTGTGAACGTCGACTACATGACACTTCACCATTGTTTGGGCCTAGATGAAGGCATTGGGAAGTAATAAGTAGATAATGGGTTGCTAGAGCGACAGAAGCTTAAACCCTAGTTTATGCGTTGCTTCGTAAGGGGCTGATTTGGATCCATATGTTTCACACTACGGTTAGGTTTACCTTAATACTTCTTTTGTAGTTGTGGATGCTTGCAATAGGAGTTAATCATAAGTGGGATGCTTGTCCAAATAAGGACAGCACCCAAGCACCGGTCCACCCACATATCAAATTATCAAAGTACCGAACGCGAATCATATGAGCATGATGAAAACTAGCTTGACGATAATTCCCATGTGTCCTCGGGAGCGCTTTTCTCTATATAAGAGTTTGTCCAGGCTTGTCCTTTGCTACAAAAAGGATTGGGCCATCTTGCTGCACTTTATTTACACTTGTTACTTGTTACCCGTTACAAATTACCTTATCACAAAACTATCTGTTACCAATAATTTCAGTGCTTGCAGAGAATACATTGCTGAAAACCGCTTATCATTTCCTTCTGATCCTCGTTGGGTTCGACACACTTACTTATCGAAAGGACTACGATAGATCCCCTATACTTGTGGGTCATCAGCGTTGCCGCCGCCAACTCCTGAGAAAGGCTTGCTGAGGCGGAGCCGCTCGAGCGGTACGTGAAGAAGGCTGAAGGCCTCCACGGAGAGCACGTTGAGGCTGGCGCCACCGTCGATGATGGTCTTGGTTACAACCATGTTGCAAATGGTGGGCGTGCAAAGCATCGGGAGCATACCCAAGCCAGCGGTGGTGACGGGGTGGTCTTCTGAGTCGAAGGTGAGGTCGGCCTTGGGCCCAGCCCAGCCCGGCGGAGCTCCCGAGCGCTTGGAAGCGGCGCCGATCTGGTGAAGGAACGGCTTGATATGGCGATCTGAAGGCGGTGCTAATTGAGAGCCGCTTAGCAGGGCCGCGACCGCGTGGTGCACCGGTGCCGCGTAGTGCACAGTGAAGAGGCCGCGCATCTCCTCCCAAGACGCAGCCGTGGATCTGGGGAGGTTGAGCAGCCAGGCGCGCGGCGCGCCAGTGAGGGCCATGGGAAGCCAGTTGGCCATGACCTCGTCGTCACCCCCGGCATCGAGGACGGCCTCCTCGTATGCCAGCAGGAAGCTGACGGGTCCGCCGCGCCGTCGTAGCGCGGCGGCATCTCCGGCTTGAACTTGGGCGGCCACTGCACCTGCCGCAAGGCCGGGGCCAGGGCTCGAAGCCCCCTAACCCCATCGTCGGCGCCATTCGTCGGAGCCGGGAGCGGGGAGCGGGACGCCTGCCATGAGGGTGGAGCGCAGTGGTGGCGGGGCGCAGATCGACGGAAGGAAAGCTACGGCGCACCCCTACCTGGCGCGCCAAATGTCGGATCACGGGTTCCGGCAAAACCCTCAAGGTTCGAACACTGGGGTGCGCATGAAGATCTCCCCCTACTGTAGGATCGAAAGTATGTCTAGAGGGGGGTTGATTAGACTACTTGACCAAATAAAAACTTATCCTTTTCCCAATTTTAGTCTTTGGCAGATTTTAGCTATCTTAGCACAAGTCAAGCAATCTTAACACAATTCAAGCAAGCATGCAAAGAGTATATGAGCAGCGGAAAGTAAAGCATGCAACTTGCAAGAATGTAAAGGGAAGGGTTTGGAGAACTCAAACGCAATTGGAGACACGGATGTTTTTGTCATGGTTCAAATAGGTGGTGCTATCGTACATCCACGTTGATGGAGACTTCAACCCACGAAGGGTAACGGTTGCGCGAGTCCACGGAGGGCTCCACCCACGAAGGGTCCACGAGGAAGCAACCTTGTCTATCCCACCATGGCCGTCGCCCACGAAGGACTTGCCTCACTAGCGGTAGATCTTCACGAAGTAGGCGATCTCCTTGCCCTTACAAACTCCTTGGTTCAACTCCACAATCTTGTCGGAGGCTCCCAAGTGACACCTAGCCAATCTAGGTGATACCACTCTCCAAGAAGTAACAAATGGTGTGTTGATGATGAACTCCTTGATCTTGTGCTTCAAATGATAGTCTCCCCAACACTCAACTCTCTCTCACAGGATTTGGATTTGGTGGAAAGAAGATTTGAGTGGAAAGCAACTTCGGGAAGGCTAGAGATCAAGATTCATATGGTAGGAATGGAATATCTTGGCCTCAACACAAGGGTAGGTGGTTCTCTCTCAGAAAATGTGTATTGGAAGTGTAGGTTCATTCTGATGGCTCTCTCCACGAATGAAGAGTGGGTGGAGGGGTATATATAGCCTCCACACAAAAACTAACCGTTACACACAACTTACCAATCTCGGTGGGACCAAATTGAGAAACTCGGTCGGACCGATTCAGCAAATCTAGTGACCGTTAGGATTTTCGGTGGGACCGACATGCAACTCGGTAGGACCGATATGGTTAGGGTTAGGGCATAACGTAGTCTCGGTGACACCGATTACACAAACTCGGTAGGACCAATTTTGGTAATAAGCTAACCAGAGAGTTGGTCAGGTAAACTCGGTGGGAACGGTTCGCTCATTTCGGTGGGACCGAAATGTTACGAAAAGGAAACAGAGAGTTTACATTGCAATCTCGGTGGGACCGGTCGCTCATCTCGCTGGGACCGAAACGTTACGAAGGGAAACAGAGAGATTACAATCCCATCTCGGTGAGACCGAGATCCCTATCGGTGAGACCGATTTTCCTAGGGTTTGTGGCAGTGGCTATGACATCTGAACTCGGTGGCGCCGGATAGAAAGAATCGGTGGGGCCGAGTTTGACTTTTTGGTTTAGGTCATATGTGGATGTGGGAAAGTAGTTGAGGGTTTTGGAGCATATCACTAAGCACTATGAAGCAAGAACCTCGTTAAGCAACACCTCATCCCTCCTTGATAGTATTGGCTTTTCCTATAGACTCAATGTGATCTTGGATCACTAAAATATAAAATGTAGAGTCTTGAGCTTTGAGCTTGAGCCAATCCTTTTATCCTTAGTATTTTGAGGGGTCCACTTTCCTCATCCATGCCATGCCATTCATTGAGCTTTTCCTAAAATATTTATCTTGGAATAATATTAGCTCAATGAGCTATATGTTGTTAGGAATTACCAAAACCACCTAGGGATAGTTGCACTTTCACCTACCGATCCACGTCCTAGCTCTGCTAAGATCTCACGGACTAACTCGACGAACTCGCAACACAAAGAACACAAGATTTATACTGGTTCGGGCCACCGTTGTGGTGTAATACCCTACTCTAGTGTGGTGGTGGTGGATTGCCTCTCGGGCTGAGGATGAACAGTTACAAGGGGAAGAACAGCCTCCTGAGGTTGAGGTGTTCTTGCGCTCGGTGTGTGGCTAAGGGTTGGCTCCAGATCAGATTAGAGTAGTTGCATTAGGCTCAGTTGGTTTCTACTGTGGTGGCTAGTACTATTTATAGAGGCCCTGGTCCTCTCCCGAAATATTGAGTGGGAAGGGAGCCAACAACGGCCAATTTGAAACAGGACAACTAGTACAGCTTATCCTGACAAAAGCAGTCTTCGGCTGCAAAAGGCTCTGGTGGTGACGCCGCCTTGGGCTCCATGGTGACCTTCGTCCTGCCGTCCTGCTGGTCTTGGTCTCGTTGCACCGATACGGAAACCTTTGCTCGACACCTCGGTACTCCGCGCCTGTGCTTGCTCCCTTAGCACCAAAGAGGAAACAAGGACACTGCGCGCGCTGGCTCCCGCCTGGTCTCGATTGTCATGGCTCACGTAACGTGAACCTCGCGAGGTTTGCCTCGCCTTGAACTCTCCGCCCCTCGCGAGCTAACCTGGTGAGGCCGCTCCTGAGGAGGCCTTGTGTCGTCCGCATCGCGAGGCTTGGCCCCTCGCGAGGGTCTTGAATGCTTGTTGGTGAAGATGGGCCGTACGGGCCCGCTCGCAGAGCCACGCCGTGGGCCGCAGGCAGGAAAGTCTGGGGACCCCTATTCCCAGAACGCCGACAGTTACCTCTCGAAGATGAATGAAATGATATATACTCAGTATTCTATATGTGCAATTTGGTATACAAAAACTCGGTAAAATTTTGCGAGGTTTGAATTTTCAATAAAGCTATATGCACTACATTTTGGAATGGAGGGAGGAGCATATGGCAGTTGCTAACACTCACGTGGAAGATTTGTGTGTCGGAGGAGTGGTTGTTCTGTTAAATGACATGACAAAACTAACACTGTCAGATGCCGATCTAATGGTTCTTACGGCGTTCGTCAGGAAACGGCTTTTGGCGAACGTTTGTTAGATATGATTTACGGACACATGCATTGCATTGATACGTGCCCCCTCTCTCTCACGCACACACGCTGCCTCACGAGTCACGACTCTCCCGAGTCCTCTTGCACCCACCTTCTATCTGTAGGTAGACGTCACACACATATGTGCTATTCACACCCAACGCTTAGAACTTCTAAAAAATAAAAGATGTCGCGCACCTTTTATTTTAACTCACACGTCCCACACTTTTACTATTACTCTTGTGGCGAATGTTCTTTGGGCGTAGTATATTGTACTCTCATGAAGAGAAGCGGTGCACGCATGCACTAGTTCTATCACACCCACTCGCGGGTACATGTAGGAGCGCATTTTTTGAAGCTAGGAGCGCATTTGTTTACAAAGAGGCATCCCAACTGACATTTGACTAGTCTAGTTTTCAACTTGATGGAGGGTCGGGGACCGCACGTGAATGATACAGTATTGTGCGTCCTGGACGCGGTGGCACGTTATTGATCGAGTTTTATTTTTACTTGAACTTTAAATGAAAATAGTGGTTCGCGCGTATTCAATTTAATAATGGCTGGTACAACAAAATCACTCAATTATATATATAAGCAGAGCCTCGGCGCTTGCTTTATTAGGGTTCCTCTCTTTACTCTCTCATGCTCTCCAGATCTAAGCAAGACATAGGTGGCCACACTCTCTCTCTGCTCACGGCTGGTCACAAATCCGGCCGGACCACCTCGACGGGGGGGGGGGGGGGGTAGGTGCATCGTTCACACGGTCGTCGACGGCGAGCGAGGAGACCAACAGCTGCCCGCGCGTCCCGATCGGTGGCCGTTGAGGGAGTCCTGGACTAAGGGGTCCTCGGGCGTCTGGCCTGTTATCCATGGGCCGGACTGATGGGCTGTGAAGATACGAAGGCCGAAGACAATACCCGTGTCCGGATTGGACTCTACTTAGCATGGAAGGCAAGCTAGGCAACCTGTTATGAAGATTTCTTCCTATGTAACCGACCTCATGTAACCCTAGATCTCTCCGGTGTCTATATAAACCGGAGAGCATAGTCCGGATAGGGCAGATTCATTACCATATTCACATAGGCTAGACTTCTAGGGTTTAGCCATTACGATCTCGTGGTAGATCTACTCTTGTAACACTCATATTCATCAAGATCAATCAAGCAGCAAGTGGGGTATTACCTCCATAGAGAGGGCCCAAACCTGGGTAAACATCGTGTCCCCCGTCTCCTGTTACCATCGATCCTAGACGCACAGTTCGGGACCCCCTACCCGAGATACGCTGGTTTTGACACCGACATTGGTGCTTTCATTGAGAGTTCCACTGTGCTGTCGATGAAAGGTTTGATGACACCTTCAATTGTCAATAAGACGCTGTCCAGGGAGGGACCTTCCTCCCCGGACAGATTTTTGTGTTCGGCGGCTTCGCACTGCGGGCCAACTCGCTTGGCCATCTGGAGCAGATCGATAGTTACGCCCCTGGCCACCAGGTCAGGTTCGGAAGCTTGAACTACGTCGTAGATATCCGTGGAGACTTGATCTTCGAGGGATTTGAAACCGCGGCGATCGCTCCCCCCTTCTCCGATGAACATGACTTAAATCTGTCATCGGAGCACACCCAGGAGAGATCCTGTTGCTGCAACGGCCTTAGTAGCAAAGCAGATCACCCCCTTCGAGGCCATGAAGTCCGCGGCGTTGAAGCCACACACATACTCGACATCCTGCAATGCTTGCGTCAACGGAACCCCGGACTCGTCTCCAGCAACATGTTCCGGATCAAGTGCGCCTGCGGACACCGAGCTGGATCCGTTTTCGATTTTCGAATTTAGCGTCGCGGACATCTTCCAGCATTCGCCTTTGGGTGACGTACTAAATTCTTTGAAGAACTTGTCCTTGGAGGAAGACTCACAGCCGAACTATGTTCGATTCGAGCTAGAGGCGGACGATGAGGAATTTTGCTTCCCACCCGCCACCCATTTCATAGCCACCGTCGACGACTTAACCGACGTGCTTGACTATGGCTCCAAAGACATCACCGGTATGGACGACGATGCCAACAATGAGCAAGGCCAAGACCCGCCATTCACTGGACGTTGGATGGCCACCTCTTCGTACGACGTATACATGGTTGATACACCCAAAGGATCTGGCAACGACAAAGAAGAGCCAGATAAGAATAAACTTTCCGAGACGCAGTCCGAGCGCCGGCGCCCCAAATGCCGTTCTAAGCCTCGCCGCTCAAAAGATAGCAACACTGGTACCGGAGAAAATAGCACTCTGGGCGACGCTGAAAACAATGAAGACCCTGTCGGTGCTGCATCCGAACAGGAGGAACATGACGACAGGCAAGACAACCCTGATGAGCAGGCCATAGAAGATGACTCGGGGGACGATAGTTACCGTCCACCCTCCAAAGAGGAGACAAGCCTCGGCAATGAAGATTTCATCATTCCTGAGGAACCTCTAGAGCAGGAGCGCTTTAAACTTCAACTCATAGCCACTGCAAGGAGCCTGAAAAAGAAACAGCAGCAACTTCAAGCTTAACAAGATCTGCTCGTCGACAAATGGACTGACGTCCTGACAGCAGAAGAATACGGCCTCAAGCGCCCAGCCAAGAGCTACCCGAAACAAAGACTGCTACCTCAATTCGTTGAGGAGGCACCGGAGCACACATCTCCCTCGTATAATGCAGAACGACCACCACGTGGTCGCGACAGGGCGACCGACAGGCCACCACACGGTCGGGATAGAGCGGCAACTCAGGCCGAACAGCAGCCTGCCCAACCGCCCCGCAAAAATAAAGACGGAAGAGATCGGGGTCACACGTATGACCTCCGGCAGACCCTGGAAAGTAGAGCAGGACATACAAGATTGATCTACGGATCGCGAGGACGTGCCTCGAGGCACGAAGACGGCTACCTATTCGGACGTGACAAACCTAACCACGCCCGGTCCGAATGCCGCAGACGGACTCCATCAGAGCTACGCCGCGACACGGCCCGGTACAGAGGTGCCGCACACCCTCTCTGCTTCACAGACGAGGTACTGGATCACGAATTCCCCGAGGGATTCAAGCCCGTCAATATCGAATCATACGACGGCACAACCGATCCCGCAGTGTGGATCGAGGATTTCATCCTCCACATCCACATGGCTCGAGGAGACGATCTCCACGCCATTAAATACCTCCCACTCAAGCTCAAAGGGCCAGCTCAGCAATGGCTTAACAGCCTGCCTGAAAATTCTATCGGCAGCTGGGAGGACTTGGAAGAAGCTTTCCTAGACAACTTCCAAGGAACATATGTCCGGCCACCAGACGCCGATGATCTAAGCCACATAGTTCAATAACCTGGAGAATCAGCCAGAAATTTCTGGACTAGGTTCCTAACTAAAAAGAACCAGATCATTGACTGTCCGGATGCCGAGGCCTTGGCAGCCTTCAAACACAGCATCCAGGACGAATGGCTAGCACGCCACCTCAGCCAAGAAAAGCCGAAGTCCATGATAGCCCTCACGGCACTCATGACCCGCTTTTGCGCGGGAGAGGACAGTTGGCTGGCCCATAGTAACAACACAGCCAGCGAGACAGGCCCCTCGGAGGCCAAGAATAGCACTGGCAAGCTTCGGCGCAATAGACACAAACGCCGAAGCAATAACAACAACACCGATGACGCCACAGTCAACGCCAGACTCACTGGCTCCAAGTCCGGCCAGCGAAAGAAGCCCTATAAAATAAATAATGAAGGACCTTCCAGCCTGGACCGCATACTCGACCGTCCGTGCCAGATACACGGCACCCCGGACAAGCAAGCCAATCATACCAACAGGGATTGTTGGGTTTTCAAGCAGGCTGGCAAGTTATATGATGAAAACAAAGAAAAGGGATCACAAAGTGAGGACGAGGACGAAGAGCCCCAGCAGCCGAACACTGGGGGGCAGAAGAAATTTCCCCCTCAAGTCAAAACGGTGAACATGATATACGCTACACACATCCCCAAAAGGGAGCGTAAGCGTGCACTCAGGGACGTCTACGTGGTAGAGCCAGTCGCCCCCAAATTCAATCCATGGTCATCATTTCCGATCACCTTTGATCGTTGAGACCACCCAACCAGTATCCTTCATGGCGGTTCGGCCGCATTGGTCCTCGACCCAATCATCGACGGGTTTCACCTAACACGAGTCCTAATGGACGGTGGTAGCAGCCTCAACCTACTCTATGAAGACACAGTTCGGAAGATGGGCATTGAGCCCTCACGAATCAAACCAACAAAGACTACCTTCAAAGGAGTCATACAAGGCATCAAGGCCCGCTGTACGAGCTCAATCACACTGGAAGTGGTCTTCGGCTCTCCGGAAAATTTCCGAAGCGAGGAGTTAATCTTCGACATCGTCCCCTTCTGCAGCGGCTACCACGCATTACTCGGACGAACAATGTTTGCTAGATTCAACGCAGTGCCACACTATGCTTACCTGAAACTCAAGATGCCCGGTCCACACGGCGTCATAACAGTCAACGGCAACACTGAACGCTCTCTCCGAAAATAGGAGCACACCGCCGCCCTAGCAGCAGAGGTACAGAGCGGCCTTCTCAAGCAGAAGCATAGTGCGGCTGCTGAGCCCCTGGACACCATCAAGAGGTCCCGAACTACACTGCAGTAGGACAACAAGGCTCGTCAAGAGCTCGACTAGCAATTCGGCTTCCGTCCCAGTCCAGATGAAGTGGTGGCATTCGTACCACGCGTACATAATTATGCACTCGAGATTCCATGGACATCGAAGGAGGCACAAGCTCAACCGGAACTACAGTTCAGCTAGACCGACCCCGGATACACCTCTTTCTTTTTGTTTCAGGTTCCCTTTCCCGCAAGCCTGATCACAAGCCCCTTCGAAGGATTGTCATACAAAGGGGACACGCAGCATAGGTGTGTAGTGTAACCTCCATACGTTCTTCTTGACGGTATTTTTCCTTCTTTCTCAGGACCCGTACGCTGCCCCCCCTCTTGATTCCGGCATATTACATAGCCCGGGTGGTTATCGCGCTATTTGTACAAGATACGCCTTAACGTATCCATTCAGTTATAATGATAATGATTTGCGGCCCAGTTTTTGTGGTTTTCGCCCCTTACTTCATTTCATTTCGATCTGCTTATTAGCTACATCGGTACTCTTTTGTATGTTTCATATTCGCCAGGGGCTGCTTATCGCCCCACAATAAGGCAACAAAGTCCGAACACTTTTTTTATAAAAGTTCGGCACCCCGAATTTAGCATTATATGTATTGGCTCCGAATCATGTCTTTGGTCAATAGTGGGGTTGCCCGGCTCCTGTGCCTGCTACCCTACGTTCCGCTCTATCGGCTAGGGTAGTAAAGGGAGAACTACTGCGATTGCGCCCTGGCCTTGATCGGATGAGCACCTCAGTAGAGAAAGCCGAAAACTAACTGTCATGATATGGCGAGAGCCAGTCAGCTGTTCGTGGGTTACAAAATCGTTGGAGATTTTTTCCGCCTCACGCGAAGGATCGACACTTCCCGATCAGATGCTGACAGCACCCTGGCTTGGACTAGGGGCTGCGCACTTGCTTAATTATAAAACTCCTATGGCTAAGTGAGGGCGTTTAAGCCGTATAGTCTGATTGCCTTGTTCGTTGCGCTAAACAACTCCTTCAAGGACCATACAATTGGATCAAGATTGTTTAGATCCCACCCCGAACACCTCCGTACTAATTACGTGAGGGCAGAAGCCGACGACTGGCCAACCCTCAGATTGCATATAACACGGCCACACAGGAGGAAACAATTTAAAGCATAACGAAATTACATTACAAAACAAGCTATGTCTTTATAATACAAGGGAAAGGCCCAATACGAATGTATTGATTCAAAAATAACGTCCTGCGAACATTGAGCCGCCACAAGTCGAGACCCTTCTATGACATCCGCAAAATATTTCTCGGGTGTGCGGTGCTCCTTGCCCTCCGGCGCCCGCTGGCCACTTCAACAGCGTTCATCTTCGCCCACCACATCTTGCAGCGAGCGAAGGCCATACGGGCGCCTTCAATACATGCAGAACGTTTGACGATGTCCAGCCATGGACAGGCTTCCACTAGCCGCCTCACGAGTCCGAAGTAGCTGCTGGGTATAGCTTCGGCTGGCCATAGCCGGATTGTCAAATCCTTCATGGCTAGTTCGGCTACCCTATGCAGCTCCACCAGCTGCTTCAGCTGATCGGTGAAGGACACGGGATGCTCTAGCGTCACATACTGCGGCCAGAATAGCTTCTCCGTAGAACCTCCTCCTTCGTCTCGGTAGAACGCTGCAGCGTCTGATACGCTGCGTCGTTGTTTCGCAAAAGCTCCTGGGGAACTCCGAACCCGGGTTAGTAAAAGGTACTGCCTCTCCGCATACTTGCTTTGCATCTTAAAAGCCTTACCCGCCGTGATCTTCCTGGCCTCCTGGATCTCATGGATGACGGCCTAGGCCTCATTCCGCGCGGTCTCCGCACCCTGACGAGCCTTGGTGAGTTCGGCCTCCTGAGTCGACGCATCATTCTCCAAGGTCTCACATTTTTTCATTCCATCTTGGAGCTCCTGCTGGATTTCCTTGACGCGGGCCTCGAGCTTCTTACGGGCAGCTTGCTGCTGGACATCCTTCTCCTCGGCCTCGCCCAGGGCCTTCCTCAGGGCCTCGACCTCGGTCGCTGCTCCTGCATACATTTCGACATTACAGTCAATACACAGCGTCTCTGCTTTCCGAACACACAGCAAGACGTTACTTACCTTGCTTCTCCTGCAGCCGCACTCTAACCTCGCCGAGCTCGTTCTCGGTCCGCTCCAGCCTCTGCTTCAGTTTAGAGACTTCGGCAGCATGTGAGGTCGCGGCCAACAGCGACGCCTGCTCATGCTCATGCCAAGTGGCGCCTCCCGGACAGCGTCCTGGGTTCCTCCCCGGTTCGGATCGGCCCTCCGGGACAGCACTTCGGTGTCGTCCCCGGCCCCGAGGGAATAAGCAGGCGGTGGCGACTGGCTCGCCATCTCCGACGGAGCCAACGAACTTCCAGATGAGGATCGCTGGATTAGGTCGCGGGCCGGACTACAATGGTACGGTTAACTACATCAAGATAATGGAGAGAAAAGGGTTGGATGTGCGCATAAATAAGCCATGTAACTTACGATGCAGCCTGGGGCTTAGTGAGGGGGCGTCGTTCCGGACTACTGTCAACGTCCCACGCGGTGTTGGCCGCCGGAACGCCCTTCCCCTTTTTGGGCGCCTCCGCCTCCAGATGCGCCGGAGCCGCCCTCTTCTTCTTCCTCTCCTCAGGGGGAGCATTGTTTTCTTCCTCCTCCTCCTCTTCCCCGTCATTGTCCTCAGGGACAGAGGAATGAGTTTCGTCGTCTTCGGACGCCGCGTCTGAAGTACCCTTACGACGGAGGCCACTCTTGGCCCTCTTTGCCTTCTTCTTGGCTTTCTTCTCCGGCGCCTTATATGGCGCCGGTACTAGCATCTCCACCAAGCATGGGATGACTGGTTCTTCGCGCAGCGGAGCCGGACACTGGATCTGCTTCGCCCTCTCCGTCCAGTCCTGAAAGAGCAGTAATAAAAGCTCAGACATCATCCTCGAAACAATTAGGTTGAGGACTCATTTGAAATAACATACCTTGCTGGCGGGGTGTGTACAATCGTGACCACGGTCTGAATCCGTGGCCGGTGGTTTTTCATTACCCTTGAAGAGCAATTCCCATGCGCCTTCGTGCATAGTCTCGAAGAGCCTCGCCAGGGTCCGGTGCTTCTTTGGATTGAACTCCCACAGCGGGAGGCTTCGGCGCTGGCATGGAAGGATCCGGCGAACTAACATCACCTGGATCACACCAACAAGCTTGATGCTCTTGGTTACCATGCTCTAAACGCGCGTCTGGAGTGCTATCAGCTTGTTAGGAGAACACCGGTCCGGACTGTTCTCGACCCAGGAGGTGAGTCGCATAGGAGCGCCGGAGCGGAATTCTACAGCTATGGCCCAGGTGGTGCTGTGTGGTTCTGTTATGTAGAACCACTGCTTCTGCCACTCCTTTACCATATCCACGAAGGTGCCTTTGGGCCAGGAGACGTTGGACAATTTGCTCACCATTGCCACTCCGCACTCCACGTGCTGGCCATCCACCACCTTCGGCTTCACGTTGAAGACTTTGAGCCACAACCCAAAGTGGGGTTGGATGCGGAGGAAGGCCTCGCACATGACGATAAACGCCGAGATGTTGAGGAAGGAATTCGGGGACAGATCATGGAAATCTACCCCGTAAAAATACATTAACCCGCGGACGAAGGGGTGGAGTGGAAACCCTAGCCCGCGGAAGAAATGGGGGAGGAATACCACCCTCTCTGTGGGCTCCAGCATGGGCACGATCTGTCCCTCGGCCGGTAGGTGGTGGGCAATCTCCTTCGCCAAATATCCGGCCGCCCGGAGCTCAGTAATGTACTCCTCCATGACAGAGGAGACCATCCACTTGCCCTGACCACCGGATCCGGACATGGTTGCTAGGGTGGAAAGGAGATTGGAACTTGTGCACTGGAGCTCGAGGTTGGGAGACAGAGAGAAAGCATGAGAAGAGGGAGGGGGAATCCTTATCTCCTTATAAAGGCAGCAAATATTAAACACCTCCTCACTCGCCTTGAGATTCGCCTATTCCCAAGGGCTGTGTAAACGACACGGTTGGGTTACCCTGCTCGCATTGATGAGAATCCCACGATAAGGGGACACGGTCTCTGCTTCGACAAGACGTGCCAATAGCAACCGCGTCTTGAAACGTGGGACAAACAGTTCGAAATTATGACCGAACGGACGTAATGTCACATTGCAGAAAGCTGTCAGCGGATGGAACTCGCGTAAAATATATATATTCTCTTTGTGGTTGTGCATGGTGTATAACAGGTCTGGATACAATCATCGCGTCCGAAGACTATCTTGGAGTTCGGAAGAAGGGGAACCCGCCTTGCAATGCCGAAGACAATCTGCGTGCCGGACTCCTCGTCATTGAAGCCAGGTTCAGGGGCTACTGAGGGAGTCCTGGACTAAGGGGTCCTCGGGCGTCCGGCCTGTTATCCATGGGCCGGACTGATGGGCTGTGAAGATACGAAGGCCGAAGACAATACTCGTGTCCGAATTGGACTCTACTTGGCATGGAAGGCAAGCTAGGCGACCTGTTATGAAGATTTCCTCCTATGTAACCGACCTCATGTAACCCTAGATCTCTCCGGTGTCTATATAAACCGGAGAGCATAGTCCGGATAGGACAGATTCATTACCATATTCACATAGGCTAGACTTCTAGGGTTTAGCCATTACGATCTCGTGGTAGATCTACTCTTGTAACACTCATATTCATCAAGATCAATCAAGCAGCAAGTGGGGTATTACCTCCATAGAGAGGGCCCGAACCTGGGTAAACATCGTGTCCCCCATCTCCTGTTACCATCGATCCTAGACGCACAGTTCGGGACCCCCTACCCAAGATCCGCCGGTTTGACACCGACAGCCGTGCCGTTTGTCGGATGTGGGGTTCCGGCAAACCCTTAAGGTTCAAACACTGGGGTGCACGTGAAGTCTTCCCCTCCAACGATCTACGCCCTAGCTCGCTAAGATTTCACGGACGAACTCGACGAACTCGCAACACAGAAAGACACGAGGTTTATACTGGTTCGGGCCACTGTTGTGGTGTAATACCCTACTCTAGTGTGGTGGTGGTGGATTGCCTCTTGGGCTGATGAAGAACAGTACAAGGGAAGGAACAACCTCCTGAGGTTGAGGTGTTCTTATGCCTGGCTAACTTGTGTGGGTGAGAGCCGGGTGAATTGCCCGATCGGGTCGGATCAAGCTAAGGTGAGATTCCCTACTATGGTGGCTAGCTCTACTTATATAGGACCTGGTCCTCTTCCCAAATGTTGAGCGGGAAGGGGGCCAACAACGGTGGGCAAATTTGAAGGGGGACAGCTAGTACAAGCTATCCTGAAAAAAGTGGTCTTCGCCTGTGAACAGCTCTGGTGGTGACGCGGTCTTGGGCTCCACGATGACCTCCGTCTTGCCGTCCTTCTGGTCTTGGTCTCGTTGCACAAATATAGCAACCTTTGCCCGATGCCTCGGTACTCTTCGCCTGCGCTGGCCTCCTTAGCACCAAAGAGGAAATAAGGACGCTGTGCGCGCTGGCGCCCGCCTGGTGTCGTGCGTCATGGCTCACGTCACGAGGGCCTCGTGAGGTTTGCCCCGCCTTGATATCTCCACTCCTCATGAGCCTGCCTGTCTAGGCTACTCCAGAGGAGGTCTTGCGTCATCCGCCTCGTGAGGCTTGGACCCTCGCGAGGGTCTTGGATGCTTTGTTGATGAAGATGGGCCGTACGGCCTGCTGGCTTAGCCACGCCGTGGGCCGCAGGCAGGCAAGTTTGGGGACCCCTCTTCCCAGAACACCGACAGTAGCCCCCGGGCCCAAGGTGCGCTCGGGCTTGGCTTCGCGGCGAAGCCAAGGGTCAAGTTCAGAGCGCCGCGGGCCCCAAAAGCCTGCGGCCTCGGTTGACATGTGGCGGTTCATTTGACGTGGGCGTCTCCGCTTCCCCATGCTGCCTCGGTAACTGCTTGACCTGACAAAACCTGGCGCAGGCAGCACTTGCCTTCATTGCTTCTTCCTTGCCTTGCTCCAGATCCCCTTTCTCGCTCTTCGCCGCCGCTACCTCCAGATCTGCTCCAGCCTTGCTCTGCATCTGCCGCTCATGGCGCCGCACAAGGTCAAGACTTCCTTGGCACCGGCTTGGTACGAGCCCGCTCTTGAGGCGCCCACCGTTACGGAGAAGAGCCTCGCCTCCGTGCGCGTGCTGACGGCGGGAGAGAGCAACGAGTGGGGGAAGACGGAGCTCCGGCTCGCGTCCGACGAGCCGGAGCCTGAGGGGAGCACCTTCTTCCCCTTCTTCTCGAGCAGCGTCGCCGTTGGGTTGGTTCCGCCCTTCTCTGATTTCTTTTATGAAGTCCTCGACCACTACGAGCTGCAGGCGTTGCATTTCCATCCCAACTCTGTCCTCCTCCTGTCCATCTTTGCCTACTACTGTGAGGCGTACCTGGGCGTGATGCCGTCCGTGGCGCTCCTGCGCCATTTCTTCTTCCTCCGTGTCAGCGGCGAGCACGCCTCCGGATGCGCTAATTTCGTCGCATGCGGCAAGGCCAACTCGATCTCGAGCACAGGGAAGAGAGCCGACAACATTCAATCCTAATGGGTCATGATGGACGCCAAGCACGCCCATCCGTGCCTGGTGTTGCCGACGGAGGCGCCCCGACAGGGCAAGGGGTGGCCCAAGGCAGAGCTTGTCGACGAGCGGGCATCATCAGTGTTGGGGCAGATGATGACCGACCTGAAGCCGGGAAACGCGAGGGCGGCCAAGATAACGGGGGCGATGCTCCTGAGGGAGTTCTTGATGCTGCGGGTTGCCCCACTCCAGGCGTGCGCGCCCCCTCTGGGAGCTTGAAGAAGAGGAAAACAAGACCCGCCTGAGGACAGGGGACCTGCCTGGCGATGAATTGGACGCCGTCCTGCGCCTCATAGTCGGGGAGAACCAGGAGTACCCGCCTAGCGCCTTCGTTCCCCTGTTCCAACGCAGGGACCGGGAGGAATTCGTCGCCTCCAGGCCGACTTTTGATGCGTGCGGGCTGGTGCCGCCGGCGCTTCCGGGAGCTCCTATGGCGCAGAAACCGGTGGAGGTGCCTTCTGGCGAGTCCCGCGGAGAGGGGGAAGAGGAGGTGGACTCGGAGAAGACCCTGGAAGAGGTGGGGGAGACTTCCCCTCTGAGCAAGGCCAAGATTCTCCGCACCCTTCCTGATGATGCCGAGGCCGACGCCTACCAAGGGCAGAGGGAGCAACCCCTCATCCCGACGAAGGGTAGGTCGTCGCTGGTGGTCCGTGGTGCCGCCTCCACCCCAACACCTCCTGGGGCTGGATCCGGTTCTACCTCCGCACCGTCTGGCACCGCCGGAGCCCGAACGCCTGCCCCTCAGGTCCCGATGCTGTCAGGCTTCAAGCTTCCCAAGCGAAAGGTGGAGTACTTCGCGGTGGACCGGTAGGTGTCTCGAGCTTTGCTTTATCCCTGCCGATACTTGTTATTTCCTGACGCTCGCCCTTGGTTGATCAGGCCGACATCTTCGACGAAGAAGAGGAAGGAGGATACGACGGCCGTGCCTCCCTCCGCAGAGAAAGGAGGCAGCAGTACCCGCATCTCCCCAGCCCGGTCGTCCTCGCGGGGCCAAGAGGAACATTGCCGTGTGGAATCAGCCCCCATGGCCCCGCTGGCTCTGGAGGTGCCGGCGCTTGGCGCGGCTGACGAGGTCCCAGCTGCTCCAGAACCCGCGGTCTCCCAAGCCCTGGTGATGGTGTCGCTTCCTCCCACTACAGCACCTCCACTCCCTGGTTCTTCTGCTCCTGCTGCTGTCTTGGAGTGTTCCCTTTCGGAGATGACCGAGCTGCAGGCGGATCTCCTGAGTGCGGACCCCGCGCCTGCTGGCCGGGCGTCTGGAGTTGGCCTCTGGCTGGCTTCACTCCGACCTGGCGGTTCACGCGGCGCTGGGCCAGGCTGCTGCGGCTTCCGAGAAGGAGAAGCAAGGAGCCGCCAGTGCTGCGGCCGATCGTGAGGCGGCGTTGAAAGACGCCAAGGCCGCCCGTGACCGCTGCCAAGTGCTGGAGGACGAGTTGCAAAGCCTGCACGACAAGCACGCCGAAGAGGTACACTGCCGCCAAGCGAAGGAGGAGGAGATGAAGGCCCGGGAGGAAGCCGTCAAGAACCGTGATGCTGAGCTGGCGGAGCTGGGGAAGAAGTAGGCCGCCGAGCGCAACCGGTTGGAAGAGTTGGAGCAGAAGATGGGGACGAGGGAGGCCGATCTTGATGCCAAGGCGCGAGTCCTAGCCAAAGACCATGTGGCCTCGCCGATCTCGAGAAGAGGTCTCGCAAGGCGCTGAAGACACTCTACGAGCACGGCCTAGAGAAGCCGCTGGACACCGACGAGGATGGCCCCGCCCAGCTGCTTCCTCTTGTGGTGAAAGCGCTTGAGGAGGTCGTTGATGGCCTCGGTCCCATGGTGGAGGCAGAAGCTCGCGTCCCGGCTTCAGCCGCACTGACTCGCGTCTTCAGCCATCTGCACCTCCGCGACCCCAACGCTCGCCTTGACGAGCTGCTGGAGCCTGTGGCTGAAGATCACTACGAAGCCGCCGCCGCAGCTGTACAAGGTCAAGTGGAGGCCTTGCTGGGGAGGTTCCGCGGCTTTGTCTCCAATCCTCTGTCTGGCGACGCTGCGGATCCTGCGGCTGGTGGTGAAGGTGAGGACATCGTTGCCCATGAGGGAGCACCTTCCGCAGGCGATGGCGATATCCAGGGGTGACCTGCGGCTATTCTTCCCGTTTCGTTCCTGCAACATGTATTAGGCCTCGTGGAGGCGTTTAGACTTTTCATTTGGTATTGTGAGAACAATATGCCTGTAATATTTGCTTCGAGATTTTGCGATTTCCTTCCTCTTTGCTTTGCGTTCTGCGTCGGCAGAGCCCGGCCCCGCGCATACCTCAACCGCCATTGGGCCGACCGGAGACCAGGACGGACCAAGGAGTGAGGGGCTACGTGACCAGTTAGGCTCCTGAGTCGCGATGCTCAGGAGCCCCCCTTGACGTGCAAACAGCATATAGGGAGAGTTCATGAGGATAGATCAATGTTCTACATCGGCAGAGCCCGGCCACGCGCATACCTCAACCGCCATTGGGCCGACTGGAGACCAGGACGAACCAAGGAGTGAGGGGCTACATGACCAGTTAGGCTCCTGAGTCGCGATGCTCAGGAGTCCCCCTTGACGTGCAAACAATTTCCATACCTGCCCTCGTCGAGGCCTCGGGAGGGGCGCGCGACGCCCAGGTCCGGGGGACCTGGTTGGGTGGCGTGCGCTTGGCGTGACCCGAGCGCAGCCCCTGTGCCCAGGCCCCTCGTGTGGCTCTCCCGAGGGGGGGCGTTGTGGTGAGGCTGGGCGCTGAGCTCTGGGCTCCGTGAGGTTGGTACGACCGTGGGGCCGCCCTAAGTTGTTTATCACCAGCGCGGAGCATAGTGCTTCCGCTTGTGCACGGACATAGCCGCTCCTCGGCAGTGTCGACAGCCAGCGCGGAGCATGGTGCTTCCACTTGGGCGTGGGATGCCCCCCCCTCCGGGAGGAGCCCCCGGGGCGTGTACAGCCCGCCCTGACACGTGGCTTACACGACAGGGCTGCGAGGTGTATCTGGGCACTCGTGAGCCAGCCCGGGACTCACGAGGCCCTACCTCAAGGTGGTTTGCGCCTGGTCTTGAGTCTTGGTGACTGTATGTCCCTGCAAGGCGGTTAGAAGCAAGCACTCTACGTCCTCAGGTCCCGGCCCTCGAGCGAGCTCAGCCGCCGCTGGTATGCCAGGTCGCGATGCCGTGGTCAAGGCCAGGGGGTGATGGCTGGAGAGCCAGTAAGAGCTCCTGAGTCGCGATGCTCAGGAGCCCCCCTTTTAACGTGCAAGCGAATTGCATAGGATGAACAGACCCGTGGTGGGCGGCAATCGAGCAGGTGACAGCAGTTGGCAGGTTAAGCATGGAGAGCAGATCAACTTGGATAAATGCAGGAAGATACATGCCACCGGGTCCGGCCCGAGCGGCCTGGGGATGATGCAGCCCGAGGGGCGCCCCCAACAAGGTAAGCTAAAGACATAAGCAAAAGGGATACATGCCACAGGGACGGACCCACGCGGCCTGGGAATAATGCAGCCCGAGGGGCGCTCCCAGCTAAACGAGCTTGGAAGATGTCACCTGGTTCTGTAGACGAAGTAGAGTTGGTGCAGCTGAAGGCGTGCGTTGAAGAAATGACTCCTCATGAGCCGCCAGAACCCTGAGCCTCGGGAGGCTCTAGGGGCTCGGGAGGTTCCCTGAAAACCGTCTCCATCTCCTCCAGAACGGCGTGGTACCTGGCTTCATGAGCCACCAGGACACGTCGCATGTTGCGCTGATAGGCCGACGCCACGCTCGGCAAGCCAAAGGGTATACGAACGTAGCTGTGCGGCGGGCCCTCGCAGCGGCCCACACGCGAAGGCCAGAAACACTCCTGAGATGCGGCCCTGTTGAGCCCTGGGACGTCGATGCAGACAGGCAGCCCAGCATCCTCGCCAGGATGCGGAGCTGCGCCTCGTGGGCGGCTGTCGCCGCGCATGGCTCTTGCTTCTTGCATTTCCTGGGTGGTCTTGGTGATGAACTCCTGAGTGGTGGGCACTCCTTGCCCTGTGCTCTCCTGAGGGTCACGTGCCACGAAGCACGCCTCCAAGTGGTGCCCAAGCGCCTCCCTCGTGAGGTTGGCAAGGTCTGAGGCCCTCCAGAAGAGAGCCCCCGAGCCCTGCCTGAGGACGGCGCCGGGCACGCCTTCCTATGCGATGGAGGGAGGCGCCCCTGGAGCGGGCGCTGATCCTGACGAGGCTCCTGCCGCGACGCTGTCCTCTTGAGGTCCTGCACGGCGCGGTTGCTTCTTCTTGGGGATGACCTCCAGAGGCCCTTCATTTCTGCTGTCAGGGTCGTCGATCGCCGCGGCTTGAAAGGCGCGCTCGAGGGAGCACACCGCATCCCTCTCTTCACACGGGACCGTGATGATTCCTCTGCTTCCTGGCATCTTGAGAACGTTGTAGCCATGATGAGTGACTGCCATGAACTTGGCCAGGTGCGCGATGTCAAAGTCGATGAGCTCGGTGTGGTAGTTCTTGCGCTCCCGAAGGTGACGGGCAGGCGGACCTGCCCTATTCGTGTGGTGGAACCATCAGTCACTCCTGAGAAAGGCTTGGTAGGCTGAAGCTGCTCATATGGCACTTGGAGGTTGTCGAATGTGTCGAACGGACAGGACATTGAGCCCTGCGCCGCCGTCAATAAGGGTCTTGGTAACTTGCATATTGCTGATGACTGGGAGCACAGCATCGGGAGGGCACCAGCGGTGGCTGCGCACTTAAGCTGATCTGCCGAGTTGAAAGTGATGGCGCATTGGGACCACTTGAGCGGGCACGTGGCCTCGATCTTGGGGAGCACCGCGTTCACTCGCGAGCGAACTGTTTGAAGATGCGCTGAGAGGCTGGGGCTTGCACGCCGCCCAAGATGCAGGCGATTGCACGCGGCTCCTGGAAGCCCCCAGCCCCCTCGTCCTGATGGTGATCGTCGTTCCTTCTTGGTAGCGGCAGCGGGGGAAGACCGGCGTTGCCTTGGGGGCGATCGTCACGAGGCTGGTCCCTCCAGGTGCCCTCGCGAGGATGGTCCTGCCAGCGATCCTCACGAGGCCTGTCGCGTCACTCTTGGCGTGGGCCACGGTTGTCCCAGCGTCCGCCTCCACGTCCTCCTCCACGGCCGTAGCCCCGGTCGCTGCGCTCGGGGGCGTCGACCGAAAGCGTCCCTCGCGAATGGCTCTGAGCTCTTGACAGTCACTGGTGTTGTGAGTGTTCAGGTTGTGGAAGGCGCAGAACGGTCGGCTATTCTTGGATGACTCGGGCTGATCTCTGCCATGCTTGGTGTCGGCTCCGCGGCTAGCACTGCCGCTTCCTTGCGCTTCACGTCCTTGGCCTTGGCCTTCTTCTCTTCTGCCCCCACAGCTGGCAGCTCGAGGAGGGAAAGGCGCCCCTCCTCAGCTCTCGCGCACTTGGTCGCCAGGTTGAACAGCTTCTGAGATGTGCACAGCTCCTCATGGATAGCGAGCTCTTCCTTCATCTTGACGTCACGGACGCCGTCTGAGAACGCGGAGATGATGGCCTCGTCCGTGACCTTGGGGATCTTGAGACAAGTGTTGTTGAAGCGCTGGATGTACTTCCAGAGGGTCTCTCCTGGTTGTTGGCTTGATGCGGCGCAAGTCACCCGCGGCCGGGGATCGGTCGCGAGTGCCCTGGAAGTTGGCGACGAAGCGGTCGCGCATCTCGCCCCAGGAGGATATCGAGCCGTGCTGCAGGTTCAGGAGCCAGGAGCGGGCTCCATCCTTGAGAGCCATGGGAAACCAGTTCGCCATGACATTCTTCATCGCCGTTGGCCACTTCGATGCTCAGCTCGTAGAGCTGCAGGAACTCCGCGGGGTTGGCGGTGCCGTCGTAGCGAGGAGGTAGATCCGGCTTGAACTTGCCTGGCCAGGCGATGCTACGCAGCTCAGGGGTGAAGGCGCGGCAATCGGCCGTGGTTGCCGGGGCCCGCCTCGGAGGTGGAGCTTGGTCTTGATGAGGTCGGCGCGGTGCCGCTGCGGGCGGCGCGCGGTCTTGACGAGGTGGCGCGGGGAGCGCAGGTGCAGCTTCTCGCGGCCGTGGATTTCTTGGCAGCTTCTCTCTTCGCGCGCGGGGCGCCGGACGTGGCGGATCACGCCGTGAGGCCGCGCTCCCTGGCGCCAAGGCGCAGTCTTGGGGCAAAGATGGTGGAGGCGCGCCATGAGCCACGTCACCTGTGGCTGGCGGAGGGTGAGGCAGAGAGTGGGATGGCGTCGGGGAGCCCCCCGCGGCGCGGACGAGCTCGGCGACGTGATCGAGCCACTCCTCGTAGAGGTCGTCCACCGGGCGGTAGCGCAGGAGCTCGTTTGAGGTGAGGAGTGCGGCCTGTGCCTGCATGGGAGCGCGGCGTGCGTGAGACGAAGAACCGGCCGGGGTCAGCGACGGAGTGGCGGTGCGGCCGTCCTGCCGCACCGATGGATGCAGCGAGGACGCTTGCTGCTCGTTCCCCGTCGGGCGGTGGCGGCGTTGGCGGCGGGAGACGGAGAACGACGAGGTGGCCCGCCGACGGGAGCCGTCTGAGCGACGCGGGCGGTGAGGGCAGCCCGACACTCAGCTCGAGCACGGCGAGCGTCCGCCATGGAGATGACAGAGCGACGGAGCGACAAACTGATGGAAGGGAAGCTACGGCGCACCCCTACCTGGCGCGGCAAATGTCGGATGTGGGGTTCCGGCAAACCCTTAAGGTTTGAACACTGGGGTGCGCGCCAAGTCTTTCCCTCCTACCGATCTATGCCCTAGCTCGCTAAGATTTCGCGGACGAACTCGACGAACTCGCAACACAGAAAGACACGAGGTTTATACTGGTTCGGGCCACCGTTGTGGTGTAATACCCTACTCCAGTGTGGTGGTGGTGGATTGCCTCTTGGGCTGATGAAGAACAGTACAAGGGAAGGAACAGCCTCCTGAGGTTGAGGTGTTCTTGTGCCTGGCTAACTTGTGTGGGTGAGAGCTGGGTGAATTGCCCGATCGGGTCGGATCAAGCTAAGGTGAGATTCCCCTACTATGGTGGCTAGCTCTACTTATATAGGCCCTGGTCCTCTTCCCAAATGTTGAGCGGGAAGGGAGCCAACAACGGTGGGCAAATTTGAAGGAGGACAACTAGTACAAGCTATCCTGACAAAAGTGGTCTTCGCCTGCGAAGAACTCTTGTGGTGACGCCGTCTTGGGCTCCACGATGACCTCCGTCTTGCCATCCTTCTGGTCTTGGTCTCGTTGCACCAATATAGCAACCTTTGCCTGATACCTCGGTACTCTTCGCCTGCGCTGGCCTCCTTAGCACCAAAGAGGAAATAAGGACGCTGCGTGCGATGGCGCCCGCCTGGTGTCGTGCGTCATGGCACACGTCACGAGGGCCTCGTGAGGTTTGCCCCGCCTTGATATCTCCGCTCCTCATGAGCCTGCCTGGCTAGGCTACTCCAGAGGAGGTCTTGCGTCGTCCGCCTCATGAGGCTTGGACCCTTGCGAGGGTCATGGATGCTTTGTTGATGAAGATGGGCCGTACGGCCTGCTGGCTTAGCCACGCCATGGGCCGCAGGCAGGCAAGTCTGGGGACCCCCGTTCCCAGAACGCCGACACTGTTCTCTCCGAGACAGCGCCGGCTCGGGAGGGCCTCTGACCCCTTATTCGTCCCAGCAGTATTGTGGCCAAGATGCGGCCTCCCGATGCCGTCTTTGCCACATGCCGACGACCCTCAGGTATATATTCCTTTGAAACCTGCCTTGCTCTACTGCCCCAGCTCCCCACATGGCTACGTGTGGATCTTTTTCTACTTCCATCTGCTGTTCCAAAGCCACCTAGACTTTTACTATTATTAGAGGTAAAGCTAGTTCATACAGTCGAATCTAAGAGTTGGTTCAAATAGGGAAGAAAGTGGGAAAGCTGTACCATGAATCTAGGACTTGGTTCTAAGAGGAAACGGGGGAAAGTAGTAGATACTGGCTACCCAACCGGTCTCTTGGCTGAAAAGGCGAAGAAAGCATGGTGGATGGCGAAGGCTGGGGGGAAGTGGACCTGTCTCTTGGTCGAAAAAGGAAAGAAAGTGAGGGGTGTTGGGGGACAACGCAAATGAGAACGAGCAGGTCTAGATTTCCTGTGCTTATATAGGAAAATGTTGCCGAGGAGATAAAAAATGGGACAAATGCAGACATGTGACATGCAAAGCTTCATTTATTAGGTCATAGACTGATATTGCATTCGGACATGTGATGTTACAGTAACTAGCTAAGTTACTCAAACTACCTCTCTCCTCATTAACTCATTGCCACACAAGCAAATTTGCTGAGTTGGACTCGCTGTTACTGCTGAAGTTACTCCCACTGTGGCTAGTCTTAATCTAGTGGCAGTGCTGATGTGATGTGATGCTACTTACTTAAGGGCACCTTCATACTATCAATGTAGTGCCAATTATAACACAATAGATGCTGTTGTTAATCATATGCCACTGCAAATAACTGTCACTGTTTAAATAACCGTATTTCATATTTGCGCAAACAGGGATGTCTGTCTCCATATCGTTTCTATCTGTGCAATCAAAAGTACACACGTCAGTTTTAGTAGAACTGCACAAAATGAGATGGCTGTTCCTAGTTGTCATCGTCTAACCACCCGTCTTCCAGGTATTCCTACATTGGTAGTAACTAGGTAGAATGACCAACGCAATCTAAAAGAAGCTAATTCGTACGTTTTACTTCCTGATTGAAGTGCAGGGACGAGCAAAAACAACTGCATCCTAGTAGGGAATGCACTTTCTCCCAGCTCATCCATGGACCAAGGACTAGCTGGCACGGCTGCACGAAGGTTTTTGGGATAGGTGCGTGGACAAGAGGCATTGTGGTCTGCTTATTTCTGCGAATAGCGGTGCTTAAATTTAGTGGAACTGCAAAAGAAGTTTAGATGGTCAGTACACTACATGGTTCAGTTCATCCTTCCAACTGAGAACACAATTATAATTGGTTATTTTGGAATGAGAGAACCTAAACCTGGATGGTGGCAACAAGAAAAACCAGAGTGAACACCAGGAAATTAAAGACTCCCTAGGGAGGCCCTTTGCTCAGAGAAGCCTTGCTTGATTTTTCCTGATTTGTAAACCTTCTCACAACTTTGTCTTTTGTTGTGAAGTAGTATATGTTTGTTATGTTCTATGAATCATTGAGATGTATAAAATTGCTTAAGTTATGCTTTTCAAGTATTTTATGAAGCCCAGTTTAATGTGAATGTTCCACATGAACGCTGGACTAGCGTGTGAACATTTGGAATTTACATTGTGGCCTCAGTTAACTGCATGAACCACTGTAACAAGATACGTAGTTGCTTATATGTCAGACAACAGATTATTGATTGTTAGTTGGTCGATAGCCGACTTTTCTAGTGTTGAAGCGAGCTGAGCCAATGTGCCGTGTTTTGCACAACTGCTTACAAGTGGGGTAGCACCAACAGTGTTTACAAGTACTTAACCAGCCTTACGTACCCTATGTATACGTTGGCGCACAGTTCTCGAATGAGTACTATATTTCATCAAACACACACTGCTCGTATGATAAACCATGACAACTTATGTCTTATCATGCCATATTCATGAAAAAACTAGTGAGGACGTATCTGTTTCGGCAACAATTAGGATGGTTCTCAGATGATTCACGGACACACAAAAGTAGCAGCAGTTCCCATAGACGGATTCAAACAGAGTACTAGCCCCAGAGGGCTCGATAATAGGCAAGGTACGGATAATTAGACAAAATCCAAACTACTATTAAACACCAGCTGGGGCAACTATTTCATGCCTCGATCTAATTTGGGATGGACACAGGACGGACCTTGCCATGAACATCATCGAGGACGTCCGGCAGCAGCTCAATCCTGTGAACCTTCCTGAAGATAACCTTCTGGCCTTGCCACTCATAAACTTGTTTGTGGAGGCACGCCACATCATCTTCATGTGTAAGCTTGACAAGAAAAGTATGCCTCACAAACGAGGAGTAGCTTTGATCTTCTTGTGCTTCAGTACACCCTGGACAATACACCTGACAATAGTGAGGCTGGAATACATCTCAACATTGGTATAAGTACAAATGGCTTCCAGGATCCAACAGCCTAAGAACTATGTTTTCCCAGTGCGTATATTCAGGTCATCCGCCTCATAGCGAGTGACATGTACAACCACACAATCCTTGTCCGCATCACGGCTCTAATTGAAACAGAAACAAATTCTGAATTACATTCCAATATAAGAAACTCAAGTTATTTAAACCACTATGTAGAGTCAAAAGTATGCATGACAGGCAAGGTAGCATGGCATCGAAGCTAATAATTTTTTTCATTATTTATCACCACAATCGAGATCGGCAAAGAAGAAAATCACCTTGGGCAGCTCAGTGGGGGGGGAGGGGGACACATCCTTGAAGGGGGAAAACTGCTCCTGCAGGGCCACGGGGGTTGCAACCTCAAACGGGGCGTTTACCATCTAAGTAGTGGCCGTGAGCGTATCTGGGGTCGGCTCGGTGGCTGCCTCCATATTCTTGGAGCTCTCTGTCTCGTGGGGATCAGCCTCCCGCGTCTGCTCCAACATCAGCAGATCTTTGCCTGGTTCTCCTTGGTACATCATGAAACTGACGAATACTAGGAGACCACTGAAAGGAAAACACAATCGCAATGACAATGAAACAAAAAAGAGAGTGAGGACTGGTTACTGTTTTACAAAAGTTCTTTTTTCTGAATGAAAATATACCAACATGATGGATCCACTTACCTTCCCTTCGTTGGGAGAGAAGAACAGTGGTAGATGCGAGTGTTGGCTTTCTTGAAGACGGTGAGGGAGAAGGGGACTCAACGAAGAGTAAAATGATGGTTGCTTCGTCCTTCAAACTTAGACTGCAGGGAGGTGGGGTTTTGTGATACGACGGCTTGTTATGGCCGCGCTACGACCGGGGTGACTCTCCGCCTGCATATTGCCTTCTAATTTGGTGGATAGCATTTGGGCTCGCGCGCTGCATGGCCCGCATGTCGGTGAACAAAAGTAAAACGACATTCAGTAGAGGGAGACGTTTCGATGACCTCGGAGGAGCCAGAAGCGGTAGTTTATCCACTGTACTAGTAGTAATTGTTTTTGTGGGTAGATGTAGAGTGTCGCCATTGTACTAGTAGTAATTGTTTCTATGGGCCCAAGACAAAACAGCCCATCCATCCTAGTAAATAATAAAATCAATTCAAAAGGCCATATATTTACTTAATTAGAGGCGCTACCCAGCACACCGCCCCCCAAAAAAACCTGGGTGCTCTTCTTCCTCCTCAATCCCACCCACCTCACATCACCTCGCTCCACTCGTACCCCCAAATTCCTCACCTCACTCCTACAGAAAACTCCAGCTCCCCTTCTTCCTCACTACTACAGAAAAACCCCAGCTCCCCTTCTTCTTGACTCGCACTACAACTAGGCTCGTCATTCGTTACTCTGCTCAAATCTGTGAGCTCGACATGATGCCCTCGAGGAAAATGGAGTCGCCTGACCCCAGCGCCAAGAAGATGAGGCTCCCGCTAGTGGCCATACTTGTTGTAGACCCCGCACCTGGTAGCGTGGGGAGAAGCGGCGAGCCCGCCCCCATCGGATCACAGGAACCCGTAGAATCTCGGGTGGACCGCATCAGCGATCTCCCGGACGCCATCCTTGGGGAGATCATCTCGCTTCTCCCCACCAAGGATTGCTGCCACAACCAAGTCCTCTCAATTTGGTGGCACCCTCTATGGTGCGCCGCGCCCCTTAATCTCGACTGTCGTCAGCTATCTCCCTTTAATGATTTTGAACTCCCTAGAGCCATCATCTCCTCCTACCAGGGCTCCGTTCAAAGCCTCTGCATCCCGTCATGCTGTTGGGGAACGTAGTAATTTCAAAAAAATTCCTACGCACACGCAAGATCATGGTGATGCATAGCAACGAGAGGGGAGAGTGTTGTCCACGTACCCTCGTAGACCAAAAGCGGAAGCGTTAACACAACGCGGTTGATGTAGTCGTACGTCTTCACGATTCGACCGATCAAGTACCGAACGTACGGCACCTCCGAGTTCAGCACACGTTCAGCTCGATGACGTCCCTCGAACTCCGATCTAGCCGAGTGTTGAGGGAGAGTTTCCTCAGCACGACGGCTTGGTGACGATGATGATGTTCTACCGACGCAGGGCTTCGCCTAAGCACCGCTACGATATTATCGAGGTGTAATATGGTGGAGGGGGGCACCGCACACGGCTAAGAGATCAATGATCAATTGTTGTGTCTATGGGGTGCCCCCCTGCCCTAGTATATAAAGGAGCAAGGGGGAGGCGGCCGGCCAAGGAGGAGGGCGCGCCAGGGGGGAGTCCTACTCCCACCGGGAGTAGGACTCCTCCTTTCCTTGTTGGAGTAGGAAAAGGGAAGGGAGAAGGAGAAAGAAGGAAGGGGGCGCCCCCCTTCCCTAGTCCGATTCGGACTAGTCCATGGGGAGGGGTGCGGCCACCCTTTGGGGCCTTTCTCTCCTTTCCCGTATGGCCAATTAAGGCCCAATACGAATTCCCGTAACTCTCCGGTACTCCGAAAAATTCCCGAATCACTCGGAACCTTTCTGATGTCCGAATATAGTCGTTCAATATATCGATCTTTACGTCTCGAACATTTCGAGACTCCTCGTCAAGTCCCTGATCTCATCCGGGACTCCGAACTCCTTCGGTACATCAAAAATACATAAACTCATAATATAACCGTCATCTAACTTTAAGCGTGCGGACCCTACGGGTTCGAGAACTATGTAGACATGACCGAGACACGTCTCCGGTCAATAACCAATAGCGGAACCTGGATGCTCATATTGGCTCCCACATATTCTACGAAGATCTTTATCGGTCAAACCGCATAACAACATACGTTGTTCCCTTTGTCATCGGTATGTTACTTGCCTGAGATTCGATCGTCGGTATCCCAATACCTAGTTCAATCTCATTACCGGCAAGTCTCTTTACTCGTTCCATAATACATCATCCCGCAACTAACTCATTAGTTACAATGCTTGCAAGGCTTATAGTGATGTGCATTACTGAGTGGGCCCAGAGATACCTCTCCGACAATCGGAGTGACAAATCCTAATCTCGAAATACGCCAACCCAACAAGTACCTTTGGAAGCACCTGTAGAGCACCTTTATAATCACCCAGTTACGTTGTGACGTTTGGTAGCACACAAAGTGTTCCTCCGGTAAACGGGAGTTGCATAATCTCATAGTCATAGGAACATGTATAAGTCATGAAGAAAGCAATAGCAACATACTAAACGATCGAGTGCTAAGCTAATGGAATGGGTCAAGTCAATCACATCATTCTCCTAATGATGTGATCCCGTTAATCAAATGACAACTCATGTCTATGGCTAGGAAACATAACCATCTTTGATCAACGAGCTAGTCAAGTAGAGGCATACTAGTGACACTCTGTTTGTCTATGTATTCACACATGTATCAAGTTTCCAGTTAATACAATTCTAGCATGAATAATAAACATTTATCATGATATAAGGAAATAAATAATAACTTTATTATTGCCTCTAGGGCATATTTCCTTCACATGCTACCTGCGCAAGCATACCATGCCCTGGACGGTGGACGCCTGGCTGAAATCCCCTGAATTCACAGGACTACAGCTGCTTGAGTTCTACTATTCCCCAGGAAATCACCTACTAGATACCGAACGCCATGTACTTGTGCCCTCAACACCGATGTCCATCTCGCGGTTTTCCTCCTCTCTCCACACCGCCACCTTTGCGTTGTGCTACTTACCAGACAATCCGGTACTAAACCTTTGACTCCCATTTCTCAAAAAACTTTCACTTGTGCGGGTTTGTATATCAGAGGCCTCATTGCACAGCATCATCCACTCCAGTTGCCCTGCCCTGGAGTGCTTGGTGCTTGTTTTCACAGTTAAAATCGGTTGTCTCCAAATAAAGTCGCCTAACCTTGTAAGAATTGGATTCCTTTTTACGGAAGGCAGCTCATCATCGAAGATGCCCCATCACTTCAAAGGTTGATCCTTGATTCTAGTTATTCACTATCACAAATAACCGTCCTCTTTGCGCCTAAACTAGAGACCTTGGTGTAATACATGATCTCTGTGCTCATTTCAAGATGGTGTTTGGCTCGATAGTTCTTCAGGTATTGTATATTATCATCTACACTTGTTTCCATAAGCTGCATTTTAAATTTCTACACATAAGTTATATATCATCTTTGAGTACACATTTTGTACTAATATTATGTTCTATGCTCAATGAAGAGTTTCTCCATGGACAACCCATCAATGGTGCTGGATTCTGTCAAGATCTTATTTATCCAAATGAATAGTTTTGATCTGAATATGATTATTGGCTTGTTGTAATGCTTTCTATGTCTGGAGAAGTTGTATATAAAGGTGATAACTTCACGCACAATGGAAGCCCGCATATAGTGTACTAGAATTAACCGTTCAGCTGTTGCTCTTTCGGCACTCTTTTTTTAGACCTTAACTATTTTCAATCTTCATGTCTATTTAGGCAACAGGACGGGGTAAGAAAGATATAACCAATCGGTGGATTCGTAAGCACCGGGATTTTCTCACTTCTCAAGAGATTCGATTGAAGACAATAACGCTGGAATGATATGTAGCCAACCATGCAAACACTAGATTTGTCACATTCTTCCTGCTGAATGCGAGGTTACTATTGTCCATCGGGCTTAAGTTTATCAGCAGCATGGTTTTGATGGATGGGTATGTCGAAGAGCAAAAAAAGGAGTTTCAGGTGGACAAAAGAGCTTCTGAACGAGCCGGGCTTCTATTTACAACATCTTGTGGTCATAATCCAGTAAATTTTACGACCTAGGATGTTCATTCTATGGACTTGATTGATCCATTTGACTGTCACTGCCGAAAACACTGCTGGAGTTAGATGTTGTTGCCCTTTTCAATCTGGGTTTTGTCTAAACCTGATGAACAATTAACCCTCGTGGTTTTGTACAGTTTGTAAGCTGGGGTTAGATGTTGTTGCCCTTTTCAACTCGGCTGTGACTGTCGTATTTTCTTTGAAACAAGGCAAATGGCTTTCCATTCCTTTAACTAATAGTGAATTATTGTAACAAATCCCAACCAAGGGAAATAACATCACTCTCGCTGGTTTCTTGAGCTCATTGTGCATTACAGAACCCAAGTGACCAGCCCCCACCAGCACTGACAAACTTATTTTGAACTAGCACACCAAATGGGCTGTAAATTTTCATAAGAAAGGATGCATGACCGTGACAGATTTGGATTCTGACATTTGGGGCCCACGAGGAAAAAGCCTATCCAAGGTGGTGTCGACTTACTAGCTAGTCAACAAATGATTCTGCCTACCAGCCATTGGATTGACATCCAACATCTGTCGTGTATCTTCTATCTCTTTTCTTCTTCCTCTAGCCGCCCAAACCAAACCACCCTGTCAGTTCCGCCTGCTCCCGCCTCCCACGGCTGGCTGCGCCTCCACCGCTCTACCGTACCCTACAACGTTGGCCAGTCCCTCCTTCTATTCCCCCACACGTCCTGTTATTCTCCAGCGACGTCAGCCCCAACACGCACCCGCACCCGAACCAGCCAACCCTCGTACTCCCCTCCGCCTGCAAATGGACCGGCACATCTTCCATGACTCCTGTTCGTTCCGTCCGAGGCCTCGCCGTCGTCCTCTGCCTTGGTTCGCTCGCCATGCGCAGTGCGCCACCCTCTTGTCTTGTCAACATCGTCAACAACCGAGAGGAACAAGGAGATGACTGTATGTGGAGAGGATGACAGTAGGGACCCACCAGGGTCATGGCAGTATGCAAGCAAGTGCCTCGTTATTACAAGCCCAAAAAAATGGTTCATCCTAATGGTTGGACATCTAGGGCCCACGCCATAAACGAGAGAATTACACAACAAGCGACTGACACTAGGGACCCAGCAGGTCGCGCAGTTGTTATTTACTTTTTTCTTAAGGAACAAGCAGTTGTTATTTATACTAGTTCTAGAGACGGATCAGGGTAACAACGGGGCTATGCGGGGGCTGTGGCCCATCTAGCCAGGGTTTTATTTATGTTTACCACATCATGAGCCTAGTTGTGTTTTTTTCTTGCTGAAAATGGCTAGCCTAGTTCTACTTCTTTTAAAAGAAATACCCAACCGAGGCCTACTTGCTTTGTCAGCCCTGCTGGGCTGCAAATCTTTCAAGACGAGGAGAGTTTCATTCGGCTTGCCCAGAAAATGGGCTATCAGTAATGAGAAATGGGTTGTACATTTTTAAAACACATCAAACCGGGAATTAGTTTCATTTTTTTCCTTTCAAGATTTTTAAATTCCATTGATTTTCCTGCGTGGACAATTATTTGGATTTTATATTTATATAAATATATTTTTCAAATTAGTTTGAATGTGACTCAAAATTTCGGGATTAAAAACAGTTCACCGCACCGGAATATGCAAAATTTCGTATAATTTTTAGCCGTAGCCACAATATGGGCTGTAATGCTAACAAAAAAACAAAAACAAAAAGAAAATGGGCTCCAAAAAAACCCTTAAGAATTAGCAAATGGGCTGTAAATTATTAGAAATAATGGCAGATGGGTGGTATGTTGTTTTCCACATATTTTAGGCTGACTTGTGCGCCTACTATAGGTTGATGAATACGCTTTCCTAAAAAAGGTTGACGCACACGCAACGCCGTGTCAACTTATTCAACACATGAGAGCAGTGACTGTTGGATGTCCATCAACGGCCGTCGTGCTTCTTCAATCTCTGCTCTTCCTGGTCCAGCCGCTCAAACAAGCGCCGGCGGTACTGCCTGCTCCCTCCTCCCGCGTCCAGCTGTGCTACCGCACAGGCCTCACCTCCCCATCGTACTCCCATCGCTGGCCTAGCCATCCCTCTACTCACCCACACCTGCTGTTATTCTCCGGCGACGGCAGACGAGCCAGTAAACCCTCGTACTCCCCTCCGCGTGGGAAACAACTGTCGAGTCTTCCCTGGCTCCATGTAGTTCCCTTCATAGGCCTCGCCGTCGTCCACCCCTTGGTGCTCTCGGCGTGGCGTGGTCAACGTGGTCCACGAACGACATCCATCGGAAGTGGACTGTACGTGGAGAGGCTGATAGCTGGGTCCACGGCCGCATGCAAGGAAATGCCTCCTTATTATGCACAAAATAATGATTCCTCGACCTGATAGGTAGGACCCACCAGAAGGGCCTGTGAATTTTGCGAAAAAAATGTTCCCACCCGCTGACAGCTCGGACCCACCAGCTATATCTTCGCACGCACGGAAGTGCCTCCTTATTATGCACAAAAAAATAAATACCCCCTGCTAGCTGGGACCCACCATAGTTGGAGGCTTACTTGTGGGCCTACTAAGTTGACGCAGACGGAGGGCTTTGTCAACTTAGTCAATATGAACGATTCTAGCTCCAGTGACCGTACGATGTCCATCCAACGGCCGTAGTGCTTCTTCAAAATCTGGTCTTCTTGCTCCAGCCGCCCAAACCAGCGCCGGTCGTGCCGCCTGCTCATGCCTCCCTTGGCCGGCTCTGCTGCCCCGCAGGCCTGACCGCCCCACCCTACTCCAACGTCTGGCCAGGCCATCCCTCTACTCACTCACAACCCCTGTTATTATGCGGCGACGACAGCCTCACACCGCAGCCGAACTAGTCAACCCTCGTACTCCTCTCCGCATGGGCATCCACTGTCGCGTCTTCCCCGGCTCCGCGTCGTCCCCTTCCTAGGCCTCGCCGTCGTCCACTGCCTTGGTGCTCTCGGCGCGGTGTGGTCAATATGGTGAAGGAACGACTTCCATTGGAAGAGTACTGTACGTGGAGAGGCTTACAGCTGGATCCATGGCCGCAGCAAGGAAGTGCCTCCTTATTACGTGCAAAATAATGATTCCTCCACCTGACAGTAGGGACCCACCTGACAGGCCACCGTATTTCACAAAAAAAAGTTTCCCCCCTAACTGCTGGACCCACCAGCTACATCTTCACACGCAAGGAAGTGCGTCCATATTACGGGCAAAAAATATGATTCTCCCCCTGACAGCTGGGACCCACCAGCTATATCTTCACATGCAAGGAAGTGCCTCCTTACCCTCCGTGACAGTCGGGACCCACCTGGTCGAAGCGTACATGGCGTTGTCATTCTGGTCGTGTACGTGTACGTACATACTAGTCGATCGGTCTGTCTGCAGGCTGCAGCAATGAACCGTGGCCGAGTTAGGAAGGGCATGTGTCGTAGTAGAGGCGCGGACGTAGCATGTCACGCAGTCCCGTCAATATCGTGTACACGTACGTATAGCCAAGGTGGAAGAAAGTAAATACGGCCACGTACGTACATACGGGCGGGGTCTCGAACGCCTACTCGCGCATACGCATGGCCAGGGCTCGTGTACATGGAGAGGTAGCGGAGAGCAGTGACGGCGTCCTGTTCATCGGCAGGCAACTGGCTAGGTCGGAACAGAGAAACTACATCATCGTGTTCATCGGGAGGCAACGGAATGCGCCGTGTTCATCGGGAGCCAACCGGCTTGGACGGAACAGCCGAAACCAGGCCTGGCGTACCTCAGAACGGTGGAAACGGCCTTCTGTTCGACCGCCTACGGTCGAAATGGGATCCTGTTCACCGGTAGGGGTCTGGCATACCACAAAACGGAGGAAATGGACTTCTCTACGACCTCCTACGGTCAAATCAGGGTCCTGTTGATCCGGAGGGGTGTGGCATACTGCAAAACAGAGGAAACAGACTTCTCTTCAACCTCCTATAGTCGAAGTGGGGGTCCTGTTCATTGGGAGGGGTGAGGCGTACCGCCAAACAGGACTCCACGGGCTACTGTTCATCCACCGTCTACTGCCTCGCTCCAGCCTCCCCGGGCTACTATTCATCCACCATCGATCTCCTCCAGCCTCCACCTGTGACTGTTCATCCACGACCTCTCCCTCCTGCCTCCACCAGGTAATGTTCATCCAGCCTCCACCGCTCCTCCACCGGCTACTATTCAACCACCCCTCCACGGGCTACTATTCATCCAGCCCTCCATCGGCTACTGTTCAACCAGCCCTCCACGGGGTCCTGTTCATCCACCCCCAACCGGCTCGATCAGGGTCCTATTCATCCAGCGGCAACGGCCTCTAGCTACTACCACGGGGTCCTGTTCATCCAACCCCCACCAGGAACTGTTCATCTAACCTCCAACAACGCTCACTGTTCATCAAGAGGCAGCAGGTTCGGTCGGCTTCAGTTAGCAGCAGTAGCGAAGGAATCGCTCGATCGGGTTCAGTTAATAGCCAGGGATTGATCGCTCGGGTTCAGTAACGTGTAGCCAGTGCAATCGCTCGGGTTTAGTAGGCGAACGCCTCGCACCCACGCGCGTACGTGTACGAGAGAATTGCACAATCCCTCCGTGCATCGCTCGGCCCCGACCACCCACCGTAACCGGGAACTCCCCGATATTTTCCTCGCCCTCGCTTCTACCATGGTTTTTTCCATCATGGACGGCCCAAAGAATGTCATGCAGCTGCGTCTCTGGCCCACTCAGGATGAAAAGCCCATTTTTTGTCATGATTTTTTGTCATAGAAGTAGGAGCCCACCACATCTATGATGATACCGGGTTTTGTCACAATTATCATCATAGAAGTGTCATAAGCATGACAGAAAAAATTCATTCAGCCCAAAATGTCACGGATGTGTCTTTTTTTGTAGTGCGGCCTTCTTCAGCCCTGGCGCACTTGTCAGCAAGGTTGAACAGCTCCACGGCTGAGCAAAGGTCTTCATGCATGGCGAGCTCCTCGCTCATATTGACGTCGGTTATGCCCTCTGTAAACGCGAAGATGATGGCTTCATCGGATGCTTTCGTGACCTTGAGGCGGACTTGGTTGATGGGCTGCATGTACTTCCGGAGGGTCTCACCTAGCTGATGATTCACGCGTCGTAGGTCATTGACGGTGAGGGCGTGGTCGCGGGTCCCTTGGAAGTTGTCAATGAAACGCTCGCGGAGCTCGTCCCACGACGAGATGGATCCCTCGACGAGGTTCATGATCCAGGAACGTGTGCCATCATTGAGGGCCATGGGTAACCAATTTGACATGACCTTGTCGTCGCCGTTCGCCACTTCGATGCTCAGCGCGTAGAGCTAGAGGAACTCCGCGGGGTCATGGGTGCCATCATAGCGCGGGGCAGGTCAGGCTTGAACTTGACTAGCCAAACGACGCGACGAAGCTCGTGAGAGAAGCCACGGTAGCCTGCCGCACTCACAGGCACGACCCGTGCAAGACGGGCACGGTCTTGACACCCAGGCTGGGCGGCCTCTAGCGTGGCCCGGTCCTGACGTTGGCGCGGTGGTGCGGGAACGGACGCGTGTCGTACTGAAGCTGCTGCACCACGTGGCAGCTGGCCTCGTCCAGTGCTAGAGTCGGGGCCTCGCGCGGCGGGTCATGCTGACGCACATCGCGCCCTGGATCGACGCTAGCGCTGCGCCGAGGCGGAGGTGGAGGAGCACCGTGCGCCACTGCGCCCGCGTGGGACGGTGGAGGACGAAGCGAATGGGAGGGCACTGGGCCCTCGCCGGCGGTGTTGACGAGCTCGGTGATGCGGCCCAGCCAGGCGTTGTAGACCTCGTTGGCGGGGCGGTAGCACAGCAGTTTCCGTGCCATGAGGAGCGCGGCCTGCGCGTTCGTCGGCCCGCCGCGAGCATGGGAAGATGATGACGTGATGGGGGTGAAGGAAGGCGTGGCGGTGTGGCCATCACACGGCACGGAAGGGGGCAGCGAAGAATCCTATTGCTCGTGAGTGGCAGGGTCAGTGGCGGCGTTGACCACCGGGGAAGCGGAGCGATGAGGGGCACCGCGGCCCACCGGGGCCGTCTGAGTGATGCGAGCGACCCGGTGCTCAGCGCAGACACGACAAGCTTCAGCCGTGGGCACGGCGGAGCGAGAACGGATCATGGTTGATGAAGGGGCGGAGTTTGACACGCCCCTACCTGGCATGCCAAATGTCGGAATCAGGGATCCACAAACCCAGTAAGGTTCGAACTCGGGGGCGTGTACGAAGAACCTCGCTTGACCTGGACGCTTTGCTCGATACACCCAAGGCTCGATCTTACCGTGTGTGCGTGATTGCTGAGAAGGAAAGAACACCGAGATTTACCCAGGCTTGGGCCACCTTGTGGTGTAAGACCCTACTCCTGCTTTTGGTGGATTGGCCTCACGAGGAGGTGGTGGATGAACTAGTACAGTGGGCCAGCGGCCTCGCGAGGGCTCTGAGGTGAGAATGGATCGACCCCCCCTCTACGGTGGAGGCTAGTCCCTATTTATAGTGGCCTTGGTCCTCATCCCTTATCGCGTGGGAAGGGATCCCACAACGGCCAATTTTGAAAGGGGACAAGAGGTACATCTTATCCTGACGAAAGGTGGTCTTCGCATGCAAAGCTTCTGGCCATGATGCAGCGGTGGGCTCGATGATGGCATCCATCCTACCAAGCTCGTGTTCTCAGTCTCGTTGCACCAGAAGGGAAACCTTTGGGGCCTCCATCAGGAACCCGCGCCTGCCCTTGTCTCTTTTGCACCAAAGAGGAAACTGTCCCTCCTGTGCCCGCTGGCGCCCATCTGGGCTTGGTCGTCATGGCTCACGTCATCGCAGCCTCATGAGGTGGGAGGTCTGCATAGAAAACTCCGCTCCTCGGGAGGCAGGCTTGGGGAGCCGCTCCTATGGAGGTTTTGGCGTCGTCTGCCTCACGAGGCCGGGGGTCCTCGCGAGGGCCTAGCTCACGTAGTCTCGTAGCTGGGAGGTACCGGGCTGTCGAGGGGCACACACGCTAGGACGCAGGCAGGCAAGTCTGGGTACCCCTGATCCCAGAACGCCGACAACCCCGTCTACGAAGCATAGCATAAATTCGACAATGTGCCGGGCAATGGTAACATAGGGATCTGGGTCAACCTACCACATGATACTACTCAAGACTTGATTCAATTTCTCCTACTTGCATGCATGGTGGGGAGGAAATTCTACTAATGCAATAAAACATAGGTAATAAAATTTCATGATCAAAGACTTGCCTTGTTGACGATCTTCGAAGGGTAAGGAATCGTAGCACTGGTACGCGTCGGTGCTATATAAACGGTTTTTAACCCCTTTCCGCGACGGCATTTGGAACCGTCGCCTAGTGAGTATGGGCGATAGGGGGTCCTTCCCACACGACCCAGAAAATGTCGGGGATATGCCCTCCTGGCACACACGCTCAGCAAAATGAGGTCGTGTGCGACCGGCAAGCGCTCAAATACGGAAATACGTACAGTAGAGCTAAAAATACAATTATAGAGGCGAAATTTTTTCCGGACGCAAGTACATCCCACACAAGTAGTCCCCGCTAAACGTTTCCGTTCGTACGTACATCCCACACAGTCGCTCCAAGGAAAACGTTTCCATTCACTGGTACATCACACACAATTTTTCCCGTTAAATCGTTTGTGATAGCGTTGCCATTGCAGACGATATTAACAATTTTTATCTAAATCGGCAAAACGAGTTCACTAATGGACCCAGCTTAGAACTTGGCGGGGTCTCAATTCAACGAAGAAGAGATGCTCGCCTGCCAAGTCACCCCAAATATTGGAACCAGAGATGGTTTTATTGTAAAGACGCTTCTCCGGCTGATGAGAATCCACTGCCGGGTTATCGTGTTCAGCGGCTCGATCCAAAACATCATCTTCCCGGACGGCTTACCACTGCTGAACGTGCAAAGCTTGCACCCACTATTTCAAAGGTTAAGGCCCTGTTGGGAAATGGTTTAACTGGTATTGACTTGGTTTGGTGCTGGGTTTCCTGGAGAATCATACCCTTGAGCCGCCGATCCGGGTTAATGTGCACTTATACGTGTGATGCAAAAGATCCATTACGCTACAGCTCCTCGCGTTTAACTGATAACGCAATCAATGAGATGACAAAAACCCTTCTTAATGAGAGCCTAGAAGACTGCAGTAAAGTGGGACTAAAACCTTTCTGCAAACTTTACCCGCCACCAGGTGTGAGTCTCCAAATCATTTATTTTTGCTTATCATTCACATGTTCTATCGACTCAGTTTTAATAATCTTCACAGGCTGGATCCGCTTTTTGGAATAAGGAGTACGACCACAAAGCTGCCAAGAAAGCCAGGGCCAAAGCAAGAGCCGCCAAAAAAGCCGCCAAGAAGAACAAAAAGAAATTAAGCGCTTCTGATATGTTTGAGTTGGACAACAGTACTGAGTCAGAGGTAGCCCTTGACTCCCTTGGCTCCTTTTTCAATTATCTTATTGACACTGATTATTATCAGGATGACACGGGGGCCAGTCAAGTGGGTGATGAAGAGGTAACTTATATTTCCTCCGACTCAGAGCCTTTGCCAAGACAGAAAATTCGTCGAGTAAGCCGGAAAGTAAGCTTTACTCACCCATTAGCTCATCTGGATCCTCACTTTCTTTTGAAGCAACAGCAGCATGAGAATCGGCGCCAGACCCGGACCAGTGGAGGTGGAGAATTATCCTCTGGTTTACCAAATACTCCAGCTCTGCGGAAACATAGAAATGAGGTCCCTTCAAATTTAAACTCTTTTTATCCTCTGGCAGGTCTTATACGTCAGCTGCTTAATTCTTCCGATTCAAACTATCAGGGGACTTCTCACTCCCCGTCTGGTGACTCATCACAGACCCAACTGCCGGCTTTCAAAACTGCCCCCTGGGTAACAATTATTATTTTCTACCACTTTGTATCCTTATACTTGTACTAACCTCCCACAACTCTTTGCAGTGGAAAGGCAAAGCCTTGCAAGAAGGCAAAGGTGATCAAACCGGCTGAGGACTCCAAAGTCCATGAGCCGGAGCAGCAAATTCCAGCGTTTGAAGCTTCCATGCAACAACTAGAAGAAACTGTTAATGATCTGCCACCAGAAATTCCTGACCTCTCAATTGATCACACAAATGTAAATCCTTTGAACACCGAATCATCAAGCCCAGTTAAACCGTCAGAAACACATGCTGAAGATGTTCTTATTACTGGCTCCTCCTTCCAAGAACCGGGAAAACCAACTGCCTTGGCCAAACATTCTGCCAAAGAGGAACTTACTGAGAGGCGGAAAGTGAGATTTGACATCGCCAACTACTCTCAATTAAGTATCAGTGAAGTACTCTCTGGTTATCTCAACCAAGTGCATACCAGCCGCGATCTTGAAATTGACATGGTGAAACACATGCATCAGAAATATGAGGTATGAGCTCCTGCTTAATAAATTATGCATATCCTGTCAGCCCCCAAGTCTACTGTGTATCATAGAATTGAATATGTTGTAGACTTAGAACCGCCATGGATAAAAAAAGCATCTTTGGTAGAATCCTTTCAAAGGCCGGGTCAAACCGGGTCTATAACTTTCGAAGAATTAACATTGCATCCGTAGCCCCCAAGGGCCGGTTTAATCAGCATGAATGAACCAGGACTGTTCATCATTGTTTATAAATCAAAGCATACTTGTATAGTCCCCATGAGCCAGTTGTGTTCCTTTATAGCACAACCGGGTCATCATAAGGTAGTAATAAATCGCGAGCAATATGCATTAGCCCCCAAGTGCCAAGTGCCCTTGCTTGCAAAGTGCTTGGGACTTATCCATGTATGTCGTGGTATGAAGCATTTTTCTGTACGCATTAGCCCCCAAGTGCCAAGCGTTGTTGCTTGCAAAAGGCTTGGGACTTTTACTCTTGTGACCCAACTGTGAACACGTACTCAAATCTGCTCATGTATAGGATGCCACTGCTCAACTTGAAACACAATTGGCTGGTGTAAAAATTCAACTGGAGAATCAAGAATCTGAGACTCGAAAGGCCGATTCAAAATTCAAATTTGCCCTAGATGAAACAGAAAAGCTGAAGACCAGTTTCAACACTGAATAGAGCGCCTGGGCTGAAGAAAGAACTGCTCTTATACAGTGGACTGAAAAAGCTGAAGCTTCTCTCCAAGAGATGACAACTGAGCTTACCGGCTTAAAGCACCAAATATCCCAGATGGTTTCTGCTACCTTTGGTAAGTAATATTGCTATAATCATAACCAAGTCTTATATTTCATGTTACACACCATCACTGGTCAACTCTCCCATTGTTACACAGGGCCTAGGAGCAGCAACCTTGGTCAGGAGATGCTTGTGAAGCTGAAAGCCGTATACACGCTTGTTGAATAACTATACACTGGGACGTAGCGCACACTGGCCACTATGTCCCCTACCAATCAAGCGCCCACTCTGCTAAGTGACGTCTTGAAAAAACTTTCTGTTCTGCCAGCTAGAATTGAAGAAATAAAGCGGTCGTCTGCAAGAGCCGGTGCTGTGACGGCATTGAGCCGGGCCAAAGCATGGCAAGCAGATTTAGACCCGGCCGAGCTTGCTACAGGATATCCAAGTCTCAAGGAAGATGGCACTCCTTTTGACAAGAAAGACTTTGCTGCCTGTGTGAAGGAGATACGTCCACTGGCCAGCCTGATTGCCGATGAAACGGATCTTTCAAGATACCAGGCGGCTTATAATATGGAGAATTAGAAGATGCCTACTCCGGCTTACAAAGTGATGGATCTGATCCCTCCAATCCGTAAGCATACCTTCGCTCCTGAAGTCGATCCGTCCGAGCTTATAGATGATGAAGCTGAATTCCAAGCCTTGTCTGGCATTGACTGGTCATCACCAAATTTCCAGACGACGGAGGATGACGAAGAACCGGCGAGGGATGATCCAGAAGCTTCAGGCCGTCAAGGCCAAGAAAATTAACCCACCAGGCGGTTTATGTTTGATCTTTTGAGAAATATTTGATCATTTGGACTCATAGAGTCATGTAATAGTTTAGTGAAAACTATGATCTGTCGTGCCATCGTGCATGTTTTGTTTTGCATGATACTATTGATCCGCCAAATTAAATAGCTGCCACTTATGCTTATAATGCCATCAATTTGAGTATGTTCCTGCATACAACAGATCACGAGTGTCCTGGCGGTTTACCGCAGGACGGGTCATAATACCGAATAGAGAACCACTGGTGACTAAAATAGTTCATAACCAGGGCTGGTTGAATCATAACACTACAAAAAAAGACACATCCGTGACATTTTGGGCTGAACGAAATTTTTTTTCTGTCATACTTATGACACTTCTATGATGATAATTGTGACAAAACCCGGTATCATCATAGATGTGGTGGGCTCCTACTTCTATGACAAAAAATCATGACAGAAAATGGGCTTTTCGTCCTGGGCGGGCCGGAGACGCAGCTGTATGACATTCTTTGGGCCGTCCATGATGGAGAAAATCGTGGTAGAAGCGAGGGCGAGGAAAATATCGGGGGGATTTCCCGGTTATGGTGGGTGGTCGGGGGCCGAGCGATGCACGTTTCTCTCGTACGTACGTGCGTGTGTGCGAGGCGTTGCGCTCTAATAGACCCCGAGCGAGGCGTTGGGCTCTAACTGAACCCGAGCGATTGCACTGCAGGCTACGTGTTACTGAACCCGAGCGATCGATCGATGGCTGTTAACTGAACCCGATCGAGCGATTCCTTCGCTACTGCTTCTAACTGAAGCCGATCGATGCTACCTCTGGATGAACAGTGAGCGTTGTTGGGGGTTTGGATGAACAGTTCCCGGTGGGGGTTGGATGAACAGGAACCCGTGGTAGTAGAGGCCGTTGCCGCTGGATGAACAGTACCCCGATCGATCAAGCCATTAGATGAACAGGACCCCGTGGAGGGCTGGATGAACAGGACCCCGTGGAGGGATGGTTGAACAGTAGCCGGTGGAGGGCTGGTTGAGCAGTAACTGGTGGAGGGCTGGATGAACAGTAGCCCGTGGAGGGGTGGTTGAACAGGACCCCCATGGAGAGGGCTGGTTGAACAGTAGCCGGTGGAGGAGCGCGCGGTGGAGCCTGGATGACCAGGAGCCCATGGATGAATAGTCGCTGGTGGAGGCTGGAGGAGGTCAACAGTGGATGAACAGTAGCCCGTGGAGGCTGGAGGAGGTCGACGGTGGAGATGAACAGTATCCCTGTGGAGTCCCGTTTTGCGGTACGCCACACCCCTCCCGATGAACAGGACCCCCGTTTCGACCGTAACGCTCCAACACAAGTCTGTTTCCTCCGTTTCACGGTACGCCACACCCCTCCCGATCAACAGGACCCCGTGTCGACAGTAGGAGGTCCGTTTCCTCCGTTTTGCGGTGCACCAGACCACACCCCTCCCGATCAACAGGATCCCGTTTCGACCGTGGCCAGTCGAACAAAAGGCTGTTTCCTCTGTTCTGCGGTACGCCAGGCCTCGTTTCCATCGGCTGTTCCGTCCAAGATGGTTGGCTCCGGATGAACAGCACGCATTCTGTTGCCTCCCGATGAACACGACGCATTTCGTTGCCTCCCCATGAACACGACGACGACGCAGTTTCTCCGTTCTGACCCAGCCATGTACCCGACCCCTGGCCGTACGTATGCGCGGGTAGGCGTTCGAGACCCCGCCCGTATGTACGTACGTGGCCGTATTTTCTTTCTTGCACCCTGGCCGCTGTACGTACGTGTACATGCTACATGCGCGCCTCTACTACCACACGTGCGCGCCTCTACTACAACATGTGCCCTTCCTAACACGGCCACGGTTCATCGCTGCAGCCTGCAGACAGATCGATCGACCAGTATGTACATACACGTTCGCGACCAGGATGACAATGTTACGTACGCTTCGACCGGGTGGGTCCCGACTGTCAGGCACTTCATTGCGTGCGAAGATGTAGCTGGTGGGTCCTAGCAGTCAGGGGGGAGAATCATTTTTTTTGCTCGTAAAATGGATGCACTTCCTTGCGTGCAAAGATATAGTTGGTGGGTCCCAGCAGTTAGGTGGAGAAAACATTATTTTTCAGGGTAAAAAGGATGCAGTTGCATGCATGCATCCATGGGCGTGGTGCGTCCCCACTGTCAGCCTCTCACGTACAGTCATCTTCCGATGACTCTCGGTTGTTGACCATGTTGACCACACCGTGCCGAGCGCACCAAGGCCGATGGACGACGGCGAGGCCCCAGACTGGAACGACCCGAAAATGGGGAAGACGCGGCAGTGGAGTTGCAGATGGAGAGGAGTGGGAAACTTGACTGGTTCGGGTGCGCGGCAGCACTGCCGCCCACGAGAGACAGGAGCAAGAACAGAGGCTGAAGAAGGAGCACGGCTGTTGGATTAACATCCAATGGTACAGCTGCTAGAATCATTTGTTGATTAAGTTGACAAAGCCCTGTGTACAAGTCTGCTTAGTAGGCCCCCAACTCAGCCACCAAATCTGCCGGGTCCCAGCTGTCATCGGGAGGAATGGTTTTTTTCGCATAACAAGGAGGCACTTCCTTCCGTGTGAAGATACAGCTGGTGGGTCCCAGCTGTTAGGGCGAGGAAACAGCTTAATAAGGAGGAACTTTCCTTGCGTGCGACCATGGACCTCGTGGATCCCAGCCGTCAGGCTCTCCACGTACAGTCCTCTTCTGATGACTGCCGTATGTTGACCACGCCGCGCCGAGCGCACCGAGGCGGTGGACGATGGCGAGGCCCAGACTGGAATGACCCAGAGATGGGGAAGACGCGGCAGTGGAGTCGCAGACGGAGAGGAGTGGGAAATTGACTGGTTCGGGTGCGGGGTGGGCCTACACTCGGCAGAAAATAACAGGAGGTGCGGAGTGGAGGGATGGCCTCACCATCGGCGGGGTAGCATTTCGCTGAGGCACGCAAAACAACGCCGCTGGACGCCGGAGGCTGGAGCAGGCGATCCCGACAGCGCTGGGGGAAGAAGACGAGAGATTGAAGAAGAATGCCGGCTGTTGGATGTAAATCCAACGCCTTCTTAGGCTTTGACCTACTGGCCCACTTGTCAGCCAGTCCATTTGTTTTTTAGTCCATTTGGTGGGCTGGGTGAAACAATGATGTAGCATCTATGCAGCCCGTTTATATACATGGTAGAATTTAAAGCCCATTTGCATTTTTCTCGAAATCCGCGGACTTGCTGCGCTGGGTGAAAATATCATGTTGGGCTAGACGGAGAAATGTTATAAAAACATAAACACATGATCGCACGTCTATTACTGCATTGGTCAGTAGAATCTTTGCAAGCTTATGTACGCAATCACTAGGAGTTAACTTGCCAAGTTATATATAAACAATTATTATTATTATTTTGTAAGAACTTTCAACTTATGAAATAAAATATCATTCTAATTTGATGAGTTAATAGTACATGGCGTATTATTAGTTTTTAGGCTAGACGTGGGACAGTTGAGTTGGTTCTAGGGAAAAGAACTGGGAGAAAACTTAGTTTACATCAAAAAAGAAAGTGGGAGAAAATTCTGATATAGGATTAATGAAAACGAAAAATAAAGGAAGTGGGAAGGTCTATAAAATGGTTGGACGAACGACAGGTTCAACGGAACCTTTTGTTGTTTCTATTATATATATATATATAATAAAATAAGATATAAATATAGGTTCAGTTTTGCATTCTTATAGAAAACATAGGTTCAGTTTTTGCATTCTTATAGAAAAATAGAACTGAGCTGTGCGTCGTCTTGAAAAAACAAACATAACTTGGGCTTCTGATGTTACAGACAAGCTAGGTTGGGAGGCCCAGAGGCCGCTTGATACCTGCTGGATCCCAAAAATGTTGAAACATGTCGTGGGCTGCCCATGTTAAACAACAAAACCTAGGCCATGGACCTGGTGGGCCCGGGGCTGTCAGCCTCTCGACGAACAGTTGTCTCCCGATTCCTCTTGTTTTGCTGACCATGTTGGGAACGACAGACGACGGCGTCGCAGCGAGATCACCAAGGCGGAGGACGATGTCAAGACCTCAGACCGAACGAACCGGAGCGGGGGAAGACGCAGGCGGAGGGGATTACGAGGGTTGACTTGTTCGGGTGCAGGGTGGGCCGGTGGAGCTGACGCCGCCGGACAATGTGTGGGAGTAGAGGGATGGCCTGGCCAACGCCATAGGCTATGATGGCCAGCCGCTGTATAGGAAGAAGACGAAAGATTTTACAAAATAAAGAAATACAAATGTATAGGTGGTTGGTCCCATATGTCTGTGTATGAGACCTGCTGGGTCCACCTGAGAGGGGGAATATGTTGGGAGGAAGGAGATTCAAAGCACGGCAGCCGAGTGAACTAGTTTTTTTTAACGGACAAGTGAACAAGTTACATACATAAGCAAATAGCCACTAAAAAAGAAAACATGTTAATGGGTTCTTAAAAGAAATATTTCGGACAAACCAGATAATTACGACACATAGGCTAATGCATGAAACACTCAGATGATAAAGGTGCTTATAAACAGATAAAGTACAACATCTAGACCTTCCTGGCTGCGGCTGTCCGTGTACTCGTCGGTTACGGGAAGGAGACACGCCCTCATGTCCAAGATCCGCATGTACATGTCGTAGCATGCGTAAGCGTCCTTGGCCGCGTAGGTTATGTAGGCTAGATTCAGAGGTACCTCCCACGTGTTCAGGTCCTTGGTATCATTGTCTTCTTTCATGTTGGCGTATCAGGGTCGATGATGGTCTCGGCGAGGTCAACCACGGAGTCCTTCTCCTGCCGGTTGCCGATGATATTGTATTGCTTCTGGATGTCGACAAGCTTGTTGCACTAGATGGCCGAATCGTCGCTTTCTTCCTTATCTCCACCATAGTGAAGGTGCAGTCGGCGCTGCCGATGAAACGGGCGAATGCTCCAAAACCATTGATGGCCCTATAGCAGTGGTAGATGACAACCTCGTCCCGCACACATACCTGGGCGACAGCGATCCGCTGGTCCCTGTCAGGAGATGAATGGGTGGGCACAAGGTCTAGTCCTACGACCTTGTGCTTTCTCGTCCTGTAGGTACTGCTTGGACTCGACGAGGCAGAGCTTCACCAAGTCCGGATCGTTGTGTACATCACATTCAACTTGGTGCAGCCATATGACTGAACGGCGAACTCAAAGGGGAACTCCTTGGTGAAGTCCACATCCAGCAGGCTCACCTGTGACGCCCGGATAATTAAGCTACAGTAACCCTCTGTGATTAAGCTAATCACTTTACTAAACAGTGCTTGATCACATTAGAATCATATCTCATTTCAAATTTCAGGTCCAACTGTAATTCAAGTATGAGGTGAAAATAAAAGTTGTCCCAAGCTAGGAACTAAAAAGTTCATAATATTGGAAATAATCCATTGTGGATTATGTTCACGGATTCAACAACATCTAAAGTCCCTAGATGCCTCTAACCTCTTGCAAATAGAGCCAACATCACTCTTTTGACTCTTTTAATGCAATGCAAAATTCAAATGAGATTATATTGCTCCCAAACTTTTTGTAGCAGTGCAGTATATTGCATCATAATTGTTTGGCCTGGCTGGACATTTTTCACAAATGTTTTGGCAGCCAAACAATTTGCAAACATAAAAGAAAAGATAAATAAAAAAACCAAAAAGGAAAACTCCCCTGAGGCCCTGACTCCCCCTAGGCTTTAGCCACCCAACCGGCCCAACCCAGCAGCCAGCCCAGCTCCCCCCCCCCCCGCACCAGACCCCTTCCTGTTCCTCCGACCGTGAGACGGGGCGCGCCCGGTTGCCACCACACCGACTCGTCACTGTCGACGTCGAGTGGATAAGGATCCCCTCCCTCCTCCTACTCTGCACACTGCCCCGCTTCCCCCAGATCTCGCTCGCTCTCTTCTCCCTCTCCGCTGCGATCCCCTCTCTCCTCCAGATCCATGGCGCCCAGCGTGCCCATGGCCTCACCGCCGAGCTGACCGCGGCCATCGGCTGCCCCGTGACACCTCGTCTTAACCAGGTGCTTCGCCGAGCACCACTACGTCGTCTGCACCCTCGACCTCGAGCTCGGAGCCATCGGAGCACCCGCCTCGTCTTCTTCTTCCTCGACTCCGACACGCTCCGCCGTCGATTCCGTCACCGCCGACCCTTCCTCGAGCCCACTGCCTTCCACTACCGACCCGCAGTGAGCACCGCCCTGTTCCCCTCTCGAATCCCCCTGATGCCTCGCTCGTAGCCATACTCACTGCCATGGGTCGAGCTCAGCTCGGCCGTGCAGATTGTTGCCGTCGTCACTGTCGTTCTCGTGGCCATCCGAGCATGTCAGTGTGCTCGGGGCACCTCTACGGTGCTGTTGGAGTCCTCCATTTAGCAGCAAGGGCCGCGGCTGCCGTTCCCCTGCCTGCACGCCGCCTCTGCCCGCTCGCTGCGTGCCCACCGCCGCTGGCTTCTCCTCTGGCTACTGCTGCTGCGCCATTGCTGTCGTCGCCCGCGCCGCGTTTCCCCTACTCGCCATCCACGCCCGCGCCGCCGGCTGGCCGGCCACGCCCTCATCCCGCCCGCTCCCTTCCTAGGTCGCTCGGGCACGCCTCTGGCTGCGGCCGCCGGCGCCTTGTGCGGCCGTGCGAGCCCAGCAGCGCCCCTGGTGGCCTCGGGCGCCCGCACCCGTTTAGCCGCGCCCGCTAAACCCGCCTGGGCCACAGTCCCATGGGGTCCACGCCCCTGAGAAATTAAAAAAAAGAATTTTAAAAATATAATTAATTAATTAATTATCCTATTAATTAAACTTAATTAACTTAATCTGCTAATTAAACTACCTAATCTGTAATTAGTTAGATGAGTGTATGACAGGGGGAACCCACCCCCTGTTGACTAGTCAACATTGACTAGTCAATTGGGACCCCCTGGACCCATTGGTTAGCCCCTGGGTGCACTCTGGGGCACTTCACGGGTGCACTTAGCATTTTTGCTATTTTAATTCGAATTAATAATAAATCCAGAAATTGTTTTAAACTTCGAAAAATCAAAGAAATTAATCCGTAACTCGGATGAAAAAGTTTTATACATGAAAGTTGCTCAGAACGACGAGACGAATCGAAATATGCACTCCGTTCATCTGTCACGTGCCCCTACATAGCGAACATCGAATTTTTCCCCTCCGGTTCGTTTGTCGAAAATGCCTAACTCCGGAAAAACTTTCCGGATGTTACCCCCCTTCACCGGTATCGTGTAGCACCGCGTTAGAACACGTCTAGCTCTGCCTGTTATCCTGTTATGCACTTGCTTGCTATGTATTTACTGTTTCTCCCCCCTCTTCTCTTCGGTAGACCCCGTGACGGCTGCCGATGCCGCTGTGATCGACTACGTCACTGACGACCCCTTCTTCTCGTCTGAGCAACCAGGCAAGCCCCCCTTTGATCATCCCGATATCGCCCATTCCATTGTGTCATGCTTGCATTAGATTTTGCTACTGTAATTGATTGCTCCTATTCTGATGCATAGCCTGCTTTTGTACCTGTTATTGATACCTACCTGCTTATCCTAAACTGCTAGTATAGGTTGGACAGTGATCCATCAGTGACCCCCACCTTGTCCTTGTTGCCCCTGCTTCATCTTTGATGACTCGATCAATGTGATCGACGACCAGAGCCTGACACCTCACATCACATCACGCCCCTTTAGCTGCTTGACTCTGCAGAGCTACTATCGAGTGTCGAGGGTGATCCCTCATAACGCACTCCTGATGATAATTCTGTAGTGTAGCTATTCGGTCGTGGTCAACGGGGGTGGTTCCTCTTTCACCATTCCCGATACGGCTCTGTCGTGCAACACCTCAAGTGTGAACCTCGAGGGTGGTTTCCTCTTACATTCACCTTGATGATTACATCGAGTGGAATCCACCAGGGGTGATTCCTCGGGTTTTCCCCTTGATGTCTGGACACATAGTTACCTCGACTTTACTTGAGACCATTGTGAAAGTCGGGAGGGCCCGGAGAGCACCCGTGCGATGTGACGGTGGTGGCTGGCTGTTTAGCGGTATCACCCGGGAAGGGGTGATAGCTCCGGACTTGTCCCGACAGCCGTCACTTCTTTTAATAATGCACTAACAGGTTTGGGTATTTGTTCTGAGTTGGCCTTTGGCCTTTACACTATAACCACCACGCGAGAATAGTTATGGGCCTCGAGGTCGTGGTATCAGTCGAAGCTTTATCAGATGTCCAATTCAGCATTGTGGCACGGTCGGATCGTGCCATCCACTACACGGGTGGTGCTGGTATCCACCCTGCACACAGCGACCCGGAGTGCAACGGGCGATGGGCCCAGACCTCGGAGTGCTTAGGATGTAGACCGGCGGGGACCTCTCTGCTGAGCCTAGGTCAGGCTGCGACGTGTTGATCTTCTAAGGCCGGGCATTGACCCCAGAAAGGTGTGTCCGGCCAGAGTAATCAAGCATGTTGGAAAACGTGGTGCACCCCTGCACGGAAGACATATATTCGAATACCGTGTCCATGGTAATGGACGTTCAGACTTGTATCCTGATCTTATACAACTAGAAATGGATACTTGATATGTGATGGATATGTGGCCCTGGGATTGCTTCCTCGCAGGGAGTCGAGGAAGGTTCTCTAGGCATTAATTCTACAACATGTTTGTTAAATATAAACTGCTATTCTTTACTCTTCTACATGCTGCAAGACGCTTGGAGTTGCTTGAAGATGCTAGTCTTTGATAGGCTAGGCCTTCCCCTCTATTCTGGCATTCTGCAGTTCAGTCCACAGATACAATCCTTCCATTTGATATCAATTCATACTTAGCATAGATCTGATGCTTGCGAGTACTTTGGATGAGTACTCACGGTTGCTTTGCTACCCCTTTTCCCCCTTCCTTATTCTTTCCGGTTTATGCAACCAGATGGTGGATCCCAGGAGCCAGATGCCACCCCAGTCGACTACTACTTTTACCCTGAGGGTGCCTACTACTACGTGGAGCCTGTTGATGACCAGGAGTAGTTAGGAGGTCCCAGGCAGGAGGCCTTGCCTCTTCGATCGTTGTTGCATTTGTGTTTGCCTTCTTAAGGCATCCTTGTTTAACTTATGTTTGTACTCAGATATTGTTGCTTCCGCTGACTCTTGTGTAGCGAGCTATCTATTCGAGCCATCGAGGCCCCTGGCTTGTAATATGAAGCTTGTATGACTTTTCAATTTGTGTTTAGAGTTGTGTTGTGATATCCTCCCATGAGTCCCTGATCTTGATCGTACACATTTGCGTGTATGATTAGTGTACGGTCGAGTCGGGGGTGCCACAAGTTGGTATCAGAGCCGACTGCCTGTAGGAACCCCCTTTCGAACTCCTTGGCCGAAGTTGAGTCTAGTCTTTGAAAAACTGATTTACTAACATGGCTGTGAGGCTTACGGGCCCACGTCGCCATTGGGTGGTATTAGGATCTTTTAAATCTTCGTCTATACTCTGGGATTCTGATCTCTCTTCTACTCGGGTTAAAGTTTTCGCTAACTCTAACATTAGGATCTCGTGATCACATCTATCCAGAGATTTGTATTATGCCTTTCTTGAATTAAGGGCCAAGTTTTGCTTCACAATATTCACTGACCGCATGATCCTTTTATCGAGGGCACCCTGTGTCGTCATTTGCAAATCCCTCGCTCTAGAGGTTTTCCCTAACGTTGATGTAGCCTTCGCTTTGTCCCGTTGATGTATCCCTCCATCGCGTGAATGTGTGCCTCCTAGTATGTCTGTGATGTTTCTCTTGTCCGAACTCTTATGAACTACATGTAATTGGCCACGCATATGTATCGGTATGTCTTTAATGACTACTACTTTGTACATACTACGCCTTTGCTCATTGTTCAGTTTACCTCATGAATGACTCCATATACTTGCTCCACCCCTGGGTAAACTGCCCCTGTTGCATTAAGCAAGATGGTTAGACCCGTTGGTCGTGGTCGTGGTGGCAACAATCCACCACCTCCCGAATACATGGCCGGAATGATACAGCAGCTGAGCTGAATCGCCAGTTCAAGGTACGAGTCATGGCTCAGTTCCCGCGCCCCAATATGAATCAACAACTAGCTCCAGTGACTCTGCATGTCTTTGCACGTCTCAACCCTGTCATCTACCGCAACTCAACTTAGCCCCTTGATGCTGATGACTGGTTTGTGACATCACTTTCGAGTTGGAGTCTGCTGATGTAGCCCCTGCCAGCTATGTCACCTCGCGGCTTATTACCGAAAGGTCCCGATGCTCACTGGTGGTACAACCACAGGCGTTCCTTACCTATTGGAATCGCCATCACTTGGCCGGAATTCCAACCTGCATTCCGCGGGCCAATGTCCCCGTTGAACTTGAAGGATTGGAATTCCATGTTCCCCCCATTATTTTGAAGTCGTTCAATATCGACCTCATTCTAGGAATGGAATGGTTGAAAACATATACCGCTTCTATCATTTGCACCACTAAAACCGTCCATCTACTACATCCATCAAATGAGATAGTGAGCTACCATGCTCATCTTGTTCGAAATGCCGAAGCACGGATTTATTCCTTGAATACGTGAAACGCTTCTCCTCTTGTGAGAATTGAAAACATTCTAGTCGCTTGTGACTTCCCAGATGTCTTTCCAGAAGAACTACCCAATCCAAGACCTTGAACTTGTTGTAGTTAAATTGCACTGAAGTTGTGGCAGCATTTCCTTTTGGTACATGTTGTGAGATCTTCACCAATCATTAAATTCTGAAGTATCTGTTTGCTCAGCTAGATCTGGATCTCCGTCAGCAGAGATGTATGAAAACAATTACAGACTATGATTACGGTATTTCTTATACCCCTGGCAAGGCCAACGTCATGGCCGATGCCCTGTGTCGCAAATCTTATTGCAACAACAACATGGCTTATAAAGCTCAACCCCTACAAGATAATCTCACTTACAGAGAGCATTCGATCCATGTTCTCGTTCAACCTGAATGCCACACCCGTCTGAGGGCTATCAAATTTCTTAAAGCTCAGTGGTCAAATCCTTCTGAAGATGAAGCCATTTGGGAACTCGAGGACCGTCTTCGAGATAAATACCCTGTTTTTGTTTCCTTCTACCTCCTAAATCTCGGGACAAGATTTCTTGTAGTAGAGGAGAAATGTGACGCCCGGATAATTAAGCTACAGTAACCCTCTGTGATTAAGCTAATCACTTTACTAAACAGTGCTTGATCACATTAGAATCATATCTCATTTCAAATTTCAGCTCCAATTGTAATTCAAGTATGAGTTGAAAATAAAAGTTGTCCCAAGCTAGGAACTAAAAAGTTCATAATATTGGAAATAATCCATTGTGGATTATGTTCACGGATTCAACAACATTTAAAGTCCCTAGATGCCTCTAACCTCTTGCAAATAGAGCCAACATCACTCTTTTGACTCTTTTAATGCAATGCAAAATTCAAATGAGATTATATTGCTCCCAAACTTTTATTAGCAGTGCAGTATATTGCGTCATAATTGTTTGGCCTGGTTGGACATTTTTCACAAATGTTTTGGCAGCCAAACAATTTGCAAACATAAAAGAAAAGATAAATAAAAAACCAAAAAGGAAAACTCCCCTGAGGCCCTGACTCCCCCTGGGCTTTAGCCACCCAACCGGCCCAACCCAGCAGCCAGCCCAGCTCCCCCCCCCCCGCACCAGACCCCTTCCTGTTCCTCCGACCACGAGACGGGGCACGCCCGGTTGCCACCACGCCGACTCGTCTCCGTCGACGTCGAGGGGATAAGGATCCCCTCCCTCCTCCTACTCTGCACACTCCCCTGCTTCCCCCAGATCTCGCTCGCTCTCTTCTCGCTCTCCACTGTGATCCCCTCTCTCCTCCAGATCCACGGCGCCCAGCGCGCCCGTGGCCTCACTGCCGAGCTGACCGCGGCCACCGGCTGCCCCGTGACACCTCGTCGTACCCAGGAGCTTCGCCAAGCACCACTACGTCGTCTGCGCCCTCGACTTCGAGCTCGGAGCCATCGGAGCACCCGCCTCGTCTTCTTCTTCTTCCTCGGCTCCGACACGCTACGCCGTCGATTCCGTCACCGCCGACCCTTACCCGAGCCCACTGCCTTCCACTACTGACCCGCAGTGAGCACCGCCCTGTTCCCCTCTCGATTCCCCCTAATGCCTCGCCCGTAGCCATACTCGCTGCCATGGGCCGAGCTCAGCTCGGCCGTGCAGATTGTTGTCGTCGTCACTGTCGTTCTCATGGTCATCCGAGCACGTCAGTGTGCACGGGACACCTCTACGGTGCGGCTAGAGTCCTCCATTTATCCGCTAGGGCCGCGACCACCGTTCCCCTGCCTGCACGCCGCCTCTGCCCGCTCGCTGCGTGCCCACCGCCGCTGGCTTCTCCTCTGGCTGCTGCTGCTGCGCTATTGCTGTCGTCGCTCGCGCCGCGTTTCCCCTACTCGCCATCCGCGCCCGCGCCGCCGGCTGGCCGGCCATGCCCTCGTCCCACCCACTCCCTTCCTAGGTCGCTCGGGCGCGCCTCTGGCTGCGGCCGCCGGTGCCTTGTGCGGCCGTGCGAGCGCAGTAGCGCCCCTGGTGGCCTCGGGCACCCGCACCCGTTTAGCCGCGCCCGCTAAACCCGCCTGGGCCACAGGCCCATGGGGCCCACGCCCCTGAGAAATTAAAAAACGACTTTTAAAAATATAATTAATTAATTAATTATCCTATTAATTAAACTTAATTAACTTAATCTGCTAATTAAACTACCTAATCTGTAATTAGTTAGGAGTGTATGACAGGGGGAACCCACCCCCTGTTGACTAGTCAATTGGGACCCCCTGGACCCATTGGTCAGCCTCTGGGTGCACTCTGGGTGCACTACACCGGGTGCCCTTAGCATTTTTGCTATTTTAATTCGAATTAATAATAAATCCAGAAATTGTTTTAAACTTCGAAAAATCATAGAAATTAATCCGTAACTCGGATGAAAAAGTTTTATACATGAAAGTTCCTCAGAACGACGAGACGAATGGAAATACGCACTCCATTCATCCGTCACGTGCCCCTAGCATAGAAAACATCGAACTTTTCCCCTCCAGTTCGTCTGTCCGAAAATGCGTATCTCCGGAAAAACTTTCCGGGTGTTATCCCCCTTCACCGGTATCGTTGTGACACCCAAAAATTTTGACCTTGTTTTATTTATTAAAATGTTGCCAGGAAATAAAACTTTTCCATTTTGTCAAGATTTACCCTTGGTGATCTTTGATTTTTGCCTCTAGTGGTAAAACCTTCAAAGAGTATTGTTGGACTTGAATACTCTCTTTAATAGAACAATTCTTTATCAGTGGATTTAAATAGCAAGATTGGTTTTCTCAGAACTTTATTCTTTTAAAATGATTTCTTTTGCATTTGGAGCCAGTTTTGCACTACAACCATTTGACAAATGCATTCAAAATTTCCACCAAAATTTGGGGATGTCATGTGATGTTTCCACATCGCTTTTATGCCAAAATACCTTTTGGCCATTGGAGATTTTGAGCTCTACACTAACTTTTCCAATCTGGTCCAGTAGGCACTTTTGCACTACAACCCATTCAAATGTTTCTTTAAAAATTCTTCCAAGTGTTTGGAGATGTCAGTGGATGCATACCATTCATCTTCATGCAAAAACCCAGTGATGTTCTTTGAAAAATTTGAGTGAATCATCTTCATTCCTATTCTGGTCCAGTTTGGTGATTTGTACTGCAACCCCATTTTATTTTGCTCTAGTACCTTTGAGCTTTTTCCTACCTATAGTCCTCCCTACCAAACTCTTAAGTCCAGGAGATTGGACCCATTGGAGTATTTTTGCTGCATGCAATGTCAGCCTTTAGTTTCTGCCCAAAACTGGTTTTCTCAAAATCTTGCACTATCAAGTTTCTGTTTTTGCCAAACTAGCCTTACCACCTTCTTTAGCTCCTAAAGAGACTAGGATCTGGAGAGTTTGGCCACCCCAAGAATTGCCTAGTTGCCCATGGCATTCTGTCGAACACCCTGTGTGCAGGAACAAGTTTGGCATGTCCTCTGGTTTGCATTGTGGACTTGAGCCCCTGACCCATCCAGCATGTCCACTAACCTCCCAGATGTCCCTAACCCTGGCCTGTTGACTGCCAGCCTCACCTAAGCTCCCTAGCGCGCACTGACATTTCGTCGAACACCTGCTGTGCGTGCTCTGGGCGCGGCCAGAGCGCGCGTTTTGCACGTGCGTGCGCTCGGGTCGACGCGTCCCGTCACTGGACCCAGCTCGCCTGCAGAGCTGCGCCACACACTCGCCCTCTCACCAGTACGCTCCAAGCCGCACTGGCACCCTACAGCGCCGCCGCCAGAGCTCCCTTGGCGGCACGCCGGCGTCGGCAGCGGGCTCTGCCGTGGACGGCGCCGCCCAAGCCACCCGCGCACGCCAGCTGCCCCAGGGAACAGCCCGTGCTTATCCTCATGCTCGTCGGCACGCGTTCGTCGCCGCCACGACGCCCTGCAGCTACAGCAACGGCGACCCGTCGTCGATCTTATCCACCGCCGCGAAGCCAGCCCCGTCGTGCTATAAAAGGAGGCCCCGTGCTCCTCCGAGCACTCAGGCAACCCCAGTCCACCCCCGTGGTGCTCCCGCAGCCAGCAATCGTCGGGGAAAGCCCCTTCTTCCTCGTCTCCGGCCAGCTCGGTCGCCGCCGCAATCCAGTGCCATTCGTCGCAACCGGAGCTTCCCCCGCCAATCCAACGCCACCAAGAGTTTCCCCATAGTCGTGCGGAGCTGCCTAGCGCCTCGGCCTCGACCAAGGACCCCTGGAGCCCAAAACCCACTCCGCTCCCGAACCATCGTTCGCCGCGAAGCTCGCCGCCGGCGACCTCCTCCGTCCCCGCCTGTCTAGCACCCACCGGGAGAACCGCCTCGGTCTGACGGATCCATCCCTGCCCTCGGGACCCCGTGGGGAGCTGCCGTTCTTGAGTAAGGACCACAGTCTGAGTTGAATCTAGTAACGGTATTCGGATGGAGAACGATTTAACTAGAACTTAGAAACGGTTTTCGGATGGAGACACGACTAACTGGATCATAGTAACGGTATTCGGATGGAGAACGAATTAGCTAGAGCTCAGTAACGGTCTTCGGATGGAGAAACGGCTGGACTAGATTTTTGTTTATGACCTGTGACATCTGGGGATCGTGTTTTAATTTTGTTATTATTGTGGACTAACCATTTACATGATGTATTTTACTGAGTATCCCTGGGATGGTTCTACCTCCTGGATACTCACTGTGATTATTCTTTTATAAGCCCTTTATGTGGTGTCGCTCAGACGCCCGACTGCGGCATGCTTGTTGTTTATTTATCTTTTATAAGCCCTTTATGTGGTGTCGCTCAGACGCCCGACTGCGGCATGCTTGTTGTTTATTTATATTTTATAAGCCCTTTATGTGGTGTCGCTCAGACGCCCGACTGCGGCATGCTTGTTGTTTATTTATCTTTTATAAGCCCTTTATGTGGTGTCGCTCAGACGCCCGACTGCGGCATGGTTACTCTTGCATTTTCCTCTCGAGGAGTCATTCAGACACTCGCTTGGCCCTCAGTATTTTACTTTGGGATTTCGGGAGGACTACCGCCCGACTTCTCTTTTGTTTCCCATGCACCATTATCTCTATGTCTGATTGCACTTGTTAATCTGTTCTCATGCATCGTGTTTACACTTGTTATATCTTATGTTCGAACTATTTTGCAAGTACTTTCATAGTACTCACCCACGTACTGCATGTCCATATTATCTCTGCACGCGAGCAACGCAGACCTTCGTGGCAGACATTGTGATCATAATTTTTTTGGAGCAGGATTGTCCCTTATTATATTATACCCGTGTTCTTAATGTTTGCGAGTACATTCAAACATACTCACTGGCTTGTCCCTGGCTATTGTCTTGGCCAGATTTTCGTGCATGGAGATAAGCATCGCGGTGACCACCTCGGAGCCTACGTGTTGACGATAGCAGCCTCGCGAAGATAGGAGTTATCCTGGTGAGCTGTTCTTGTGGGAAATGGAGTCCCATAGACGCAGATGTACCCAACCGCTTCCGCCCTCAACCACTAGAAACCAAATGTTGTACTCCTAGGCCACAATGGTCTTGTACTACATATCTATGTACCTTACTTGGAATTCTTGTATCAAGTTGGTGCCTCATCAGCTAACAGCAATCCTGGGGCTGGTGAGCACAAAGGCCGTTTTTCTAGGAAATTATTATCCCAAAAATCCGGTCGTGACAATCGTGTAGCACCATGTTAGAACACGTCTAGCTCTGCCAGTTATCCTGTTATGCACTTGCTTGCTATGTTTTTACTGTTTCTCCCCCCTCTTCTCTTCGGTAGACCCCGTGACGGCTGCCGATGCCGCTGTGATCGACTACGTCACCGACGACCCCACCTTCTCGTCTGAGCAACCAGGCAAGCCCCCCTTTGATCATCCCGATATCGCCCATTCCATTCTCTCATGCTTGCATTAGATTTTGCTACTGTAATTGATTGCTCCTATTCTGATGCATAGCCTGCTTTTGTACCTGTTATTGATACCTACCTGCTTATCCTAAACTGCTTAGTATAGGTTGGATAGTGATCCATCAGTGACCACCACTGAGGGAGTCCTGGATTAGGGGGTATCCTGACAGCCGGACTATATCCTTTGGTCGGACTGTTGGACTATGAAGATACAAGATTGAAGACTTCGTCCCGTGTCCGGATGGGACTCTCCTTGGCATGGAAGGCAAGCTTGGCAATACCGATATGTAGATCTCCTCCCTTGTAACCGACTCTGTGTAACCCTAGCCCCCTCCGGTGTCTATATAAACCGGAGGGTTTAGTCCGTAGGACAACAACAATCATACCATAGGCTAGCTTCTAGGGTTTAGCCTCTACGATCTCGTGGTAGATCAACTCTTGTAATACTCATATCATCAAGATCAATCAAGCAGGAAGTAGGGTATTACCTCCATCGAGAGGGCCCGAACCTGGGTAAACATCGTGTCCCCTGCCTCCTGTTACCATCCGCCTTAGACGCACAGTTCGGGACCCCGTACCCGAGATCCGCCGGTTTTGACACCGACATTGGTGCTTTCATTGAGAGTTCCACTGTGTCGTCACCATAAGGCATGATGGCTCCTTCGATCATTGGTAACAATGCGGTCCAGGGTGAGGTTTTCCTCCCCGGACAGATCTTCGTATTCGGCGGCTTCGCACAGCGGGCCAACTCGCTTGGCCATCTGGAGCAGATCGAGAGCTACGCCCCTGGCCACCAGTTCAGGTTCGGAAACTTGAATTACACTGCCGACATCCGCAGAGACTTGATCTTCGACAGATTCGAGCCCATGCCAGGTGCGTCGCACGATCACGTCGAGCATGATATAGCTCTGCCGTCGGACAGTGTTCGGGAGATCACACCGGCAACTACTCCGGCCTTCAATCCGGAGCAAATTGCGCCATCCAAGGACGGGCGGATAGACCCCGCCATGGAGGTCGTACTCTCAGCGACGATAGAGCCGGATACTGACTTCACCCCTCACAATAGCCGTGACGCTGAACCACTGGGTTCATCTCCGGCCATGGACTCTGAGCCGCCTACGTCCGCGCCTATCGAATCCGATTGGGCGCCGATCATGGATTTTACCTCCGCGGATATCTTCCAGCACTCGCCTTTCGGCGACGTGCTAAATTCATTAAGGTCCCTCTCCGTGTCAGGGGAACCTTGGCCGAACTATGCCCGGCTAGAATGGGATGCGGACTTAGTAGCCACCCACCCACCACCCACTTAGTAGCCACTGTCGACGATTTAACCTACATGCTCAACTTCGACTCCGAAGACATCGACGGTATGGACGACGATGCAGGAGACGAACAGGAACCACCGCCCACAGGACGCTGGACCGCCACTTCATCACATGACATATACATGGTGGATACACCCAAAGAAAACAATGACTAGGAACGGAAAGAAGCAGCGAAGAACAGCTCCATCGAGAAGCAAACAAAACGTCGGTGTAGGCGCCGCTCTAAATCTCGCCTCGGCAAAAACAGCGATAACAGCAAAAGAGAAAATAACACCCTGGTCGATTCCAGAGGAAACGACGACCACACTGACCCAGCGGCAGAGCAAAATGAAGCCGCAAACGGTGAACATAGTACGGATCCTATGTCCGAGCATGGTGATGCCGAGGATAAAGCTGATAAAACTCCCTCCGAGGAGGAAAATAGTCCGGACGAAGATGTGCACATCATCCCAGAAAAGCACTTGGAACAAGAGAACCTCCGCAGAAGGCTTATTGCCACAGCGAGGAGTTTGAAGAAGCAGAAGCAAAGGCTCAAGGCCGCACAAAATATGCTCAACAGCAGATGGAACAAAGTGCTCGACAACGAAGAAATACATGGTGGAAGTTACCATGCAAAGAGCTATCCAAAGCGCAAGCTATTACCCGAATTCGATGACGAGGCCGTAGAGCCCACACAGTCGAAAAACAAAACGGCCAACCGGTCGGATCAACCACCCCGTGGCTGCGATAGAGCGGCTAACAGGGCCGCACATAAGACAACACACGGCCTACGTGAGGACTTGTGCCTAAAATCCAGTATGACCAGATCCATCTATGGATCTAGGAAGCGCGCTACGGTACAATATCAAAACCAAATACCACAACCGTCTGAACGCCTTGATAAATCTAAATACAGGGGTGCCGCACACCCCCTATGTTTCACCGATGAGGTGCTGGACCACGAATTTCCAGAAGGATTCAAACCAGTGAACATAGAGGCATACGATGGTACCACAGACCCTGGGGTCTGGATTGAGGATTTTATCCTCCATATCCATATGGCTCACAGAGACGATCTCCACGCCATCAAGTACTTGCCCCTCAAGCTTAAAGGACCAGCTCGGCACTGGCTAAAAAGCCTCCCCGAAAACTCCATTGGAAGTTGGGAGGAGCTCAAGGACGCCTTTCGGGCTAATTTTCAAGGGACCTATGTCCGACCTCCGGATGCAGATGATTTAAGTCATATAATTCAACAGCCCGGAGAGTCAGCCCGAAAGCTTTGGAACAGGTTTCTCACTAAGAAGAACCAAATCGTCGACTGTCCGGACGCTGAAGCCTTAGCAGCTTTCAAGCACAGCGACCGAGACGAATGGCTCACCAGACACCTCGGCCAAGAAAAGCCGAGAACAATGGCAGCACTGACAAGCCTCATGACCCGCTTTTGCGCGGGCGAAGATAGCTGGTTGGCCCGCAGTAGCACCAGCGACCCAAGCACATCCGAAGTCAGGGATGGCAACAGAAAACCGCGGAGCAGTAAAAGCAAGCGTCGAAATACAGAAGACAACCCAGACAATACGGCGGTAAACACCGGATTCAGGGGTCCTCCACCAGGTCAACGGAAAAAGCCTTCTAAAGGCAGCAGAGATGGACTGTCCGGCCTAAATAAGATTCTAGACAAACTATGTCAGATTCAGGGCACCCCCGATAAACCTGCAAATCACACCCACAGAGAACGCTGGGTCTTCAAGCAGGCCGGTAAGCTAAACGCCGAACACAAGGGGCGGGATACACCGAGCGAAGACGAGGATGAGCCTCGCCAGCAAGGCACTGGGGGACAGAAAAAATTCCCACCAGAAGTCAAAACAGTAAACGTGATCCACATGACAAAGAGGAGAAGCAAACATGCACTCCGAGACACACGAGCCGTAGAGCCCGTCACCCCTAAGCTCAACCCCTGGTTGGCCTCCCCGATCACTTTTGATCGCAAGGATCACCTAACAAGCATCCGACATGAAGGATTGGCTGCCTTGGTGCTGGTCCCAATAATAAATGGATACCATCTCACACGAGTCCTTATGGACGGCGGCAGTAGTCTAAATCTGATATACCAGGACACAGTCCGCAAAATGGGGATAAACCCAACAAAAATCAGCCACAGTAATACTACCTTCAAGGGAGTAATACCAGGCACAGAGGCCCGCTGCACGGGTTCTCTATTACTAGAGGTTGTATTCGGCTTTCCCGACTACTTCCGAAGTGAAAAGTTACACTTCGACATCGCTCCATTCCAAAGCGGCTATCAAGCACTACTCGGACGAACAACTTTCGCTCGTTTCAACGCTATACCGCATTAGCTTCTCTTAAGCATAAGATGCCTGGCCCGCGCGGCACCATCACCGTTAATGGAAATATTGAGCGTTCCTTACGCGCGGAAGAACGGGCGGCTGCTTTAACAGCCGAACACTAGACAGCCTCACCAACCAGAACAAATGACCGGTCGTTATGACCACGAACACGGTTAGACGAGTCCGGCGCATCATTAGTGTCGGGGATATACCCCGCGGTATGACCCGGCCGGACTTGGCATTTCGCTGATGACCCGGCGGAGGACTAGCAACTCATGGGTCTGGCGGTTCATTGGTCAGACAACTCATGAACCAGACGACTCATGGATGGCCCCGACGACGGGTCAGATAGAAGACAAGGCCCAAGGCCCAGAAGGCCGACTCACATTTATGATGGGCCGGCTTAAGAAGAAAGGGATGACGAATATTTCCTTTACGAGGAAGCAAGACCCGGACTTGTAATTAACTTGTATGAGAAGATAGACTAGTCCTAGTCTACTAGGACTCCACATGTAACCCGCCCCTCTAACTTATATAAGGAGGGGCAGGGCACCCCAAAGAGGGACGAGTAACAAGAAACAATCTCTAGGGATAGACACCGAGAGCCGGTTCCCGGCGACTCTCCCGTGATCATAATGAGACCTAGCCCCAAACAGCATGTAGGGTTGTTACCGGATGATGTTTCCCGGGGCCCGAAGCTGTCTAAATCCTTCTCTTGTGTTGCGTCTCTCGATTCCGCTCAACCCCTCTCAAGCTACCACATAGATGCGTTGGCCTCGTGACTAAGTCCTGACACTAAGGACATCTGCCGTGACAATTCCACGACAGTTGGCGCCCACCGTGGGGCTGGACGCACGGTGGTGTTGAGGTCTTGGAGGGATCTATCTCAGGGATCAAGGAGTTCGCAATTATCCGGATGAACAAGAACCGGTCTGAGAGGATCTGCATCAGCATCAAGTTCATTGGTCCAGATTAAAGATCTGTGAGATTTAAGGTTTAGGAAAAATTAGGGTTACGCCTATGCGTCACTGTAAGCCGCCGAGATCAACAGAAGTGTTTCCGCTGCCGTTAAACATCAGATGATTATTGCACACGATGGATCGAGCCCCGAAGCGTTCCGCTAAGCATCTTTTTTCCTGTTTCCAATCGAGCCAAGGACAAGTTACATCAAGATTGAGCTGCAGTTGCTGCATCTCATCAAAACCCCCACGACTTGGAGGAACGCTCGGCCATAGCTTGCCAGTGCCTCCGTGCCGCCCTTGCATCATCCACCGGTCCAGCGCCGCCGAAAAGCCGCCTGGCACAGCCCTTGCCTCTAAGCCGCCGTCGCCATCTTCTCCTCCGAGTCGACTTCATGACCTCCGCCGAGCCGCAATCAGGGCCATCCCGCCTCGACTCATCCCGAGTCGCCCGCGCCCTCAATTTGAGTCTCCACCGCAGTCTCAAGCTAACTTCGTGTTGTTTCTGCTCTGGGCCACCTCTGTATCACCGGCGCGCCGGGCCGCCATGGGCCTGCCGCAACCTGCCATGACCCGCCGCCCTTGCTGTGGTTGTTCGTGAGCCGTCGTTTCTAAAGCCGCTGACACTCCCTGCCTTCGCGGCCTCGCCCTCGCACTGCTCAGACTCACCATCGCGCCTCCGCCTCGCTGGCGAACTGCCGGCCACCTCCGTCGGACTCTACTAAGCCGCCACACCTCGAGTCGACGGCCGGCTCTGCTCCACCTCGCTTCAGAGCTGCTGCTCCCATCGCCCCTGCTTGGTTTTTACCTCTGAGCCGCTGCGATGTTACATGCTCTCCTGCTAGTTGCTATCTGAAGAAAGGGGACGTGGGAGCAGGCCGTGATTCCTTTCCTCTGCAACAATACTACAATTGGTTATCCCGCAAAGCAAGGAAGAAGCCACGGAAACTATCATGGTAGACTCAAAAGAAAGAAAGATGAATATTTGAAGCAGTGAGGAACTCCATGCGGTTCTGCTCATGCTGATTACGTCAAGCATGCAGATTTTCCTTCGAACAAGTTTGCAAGGTATTGCTACCATACAGTAAATTCTTTGAATACTGACTATTTGTTTGTATTTGCATTGTGATGTCAATAGCGAGTAGGGCGAGGCGGTGCTGGTCGTCCGCGGCTGAGCGGGCTGGTCCTGCTACCTGCACCACACCGCCGGCCCAGCCCCAACCATGACTGCCTTTTTCACAAACCAGCCACGGCTGAGCTAGATTCATCCCAATTGGGAGAATCGGCTGGACTATGGTTGTTTTGGTTAAAAAAAGGGGGAAACTCATGCGGTCAAACTATCCAATAAAATTGATGGTGCTGCAACCGCTACCGAGCAAAGCTCCACGCATGGATTCCAAAAACTGTGCTACCACTTGTGTCCAGTCTGCATCAAAATACTAGAGGCCATGACAGCATCCGCCTGTGTCGCGCCAGCCCGCCTAATGAACATGTGCGGACGTTTCCTGCGAATCATCTGTCGACCAAATACACCAGGTGATATCCATCTAGTCTATTTTAATAGCACATATTGTTTTTGTCAAAGGACAATCACTTTGGTCTGTATATTTCTATATGCAGGACAATTGGGCACTGCAAGAGAAATCGTCATGCCATAGACATGAGGCTTGCACCGGTTTAAATGGTGCGGCCAACTCTCGCGCCTGCACTAGCTACCACTGCTATGGCTGACTCGTCAGTCCGCGCCCGCGCGCACTGGTCACCAACACCGCGGCCGACTCCCTCGCCAATGGACATGCGCACGCCACCGCCCCTTCGGTCCGGTCTACATCAACGCGCCAGCCGACTCGCCCATCCGCGCCGCCTTACAATGCCATGGACGACCTGCCCGTCCACCCTCGCGGCCGGCTCACACGTCTGCGACCGGCTTACAATATGATGGACAACTTACCCGTCCGCCCCCGCGGCCGACTCGGCGTCCGCGTCGCTTACTGCTCCTGCGATTGACTCGCCCGACCGCACTGGCTTACAACACCGCGGCCGGCTCATCTGTCTGTTCCCGCGGCCGACTCGGCCGTGATTGGTTTCAGCTTCACCGTGATGATCATCAACTCCGCGGTGGATAATTTCTGGCCTGACATATCAGGTGAAATCAATCCAGTAAATTTTTATATATTATATATTGTTTTCTTTAAAAAGAGCAATTACTCTGGCTTGCGAGGTTTTTGATACAGGACAAATGTTCACTACATCAACACAACGTGGTTGACTTTCCCATCCGTGCGGCTTACCACGCGGGCGGTCGATTCGCCCGTCCGGACTGGCTTACAACACCATGGCCGGCTCATCTGTCTGTGCCGCCTCTGATGCAACGGTCGTCTTTACCGTCCGTCTCTCGCGGGTTGGTTTATATAAACACACTGGGCCGCACCTGTATGCATGAGATGTTTATTGAGTATGAGCGAGTCGCTGCTTGGGAAGCCCGGTTTTCTTCCAACAAATTGGAGGCGAATTATCATGTATTATCAGCCGTCGTCTGCACTGGATGGTTCAATGGGCAGGCGCACAAGTCGCCGCCACTACAGTTTGGTTAACTTCAAAACATCCAGTTGGAAGGAACCATTGGCCGAGTTGCTGACACGGCGCATACGGGATCATTTTTAACCCGCGCAGTCACTTCAACCTTCTGTGGATTCACATCGCGCTATCAACACCAATGATATACACCTTATGCTATGGTCAATATGGAGAATCTCAAAGCCAACTCCTCGAGTCGTCTTGAGACTCGGGGGCCAATGATATGACTCAGCAGCATTGGTCGGTTTCAATGCATTCAAGAACTCCGGGTCATTGGAGGGAAAAATAATCCAGTCCCGGAGGCTAGCACCATATTGGTGAAAAGTTTAAAGGCCGTCAGAAAATTTCCGGCTTAAAAAGAAGGATTTCGGTTTAGATCCGGCTCAAGAGACTTGACATCTTCCACAAAGCACTGAAGCTCTTAAATATCCGGTTTAAAATCCAGTTCAAGGGAAATTTAGCTGCCACAAAGTTTTGAAGCTCTCAAATCCGGTTCAAGGTAAATTTGTTTATCACAAAACTTTGAAACTCTCAATATCCGGTTTAAGAATTTCCGGTTCAAAAAGAATTTATCTCTCGCAAAGTTCGAATTCTCAGGAAAAATTAAAGGGACCAAAGAGAGTCGGTTACAAAGAACAACTCAAACATAGGTACCCTGCTTTAATGGCCATTGGGAGCTGATCGTATTCAAATTTAGCTTAACCCTTTTGGTGTGACCCTGATCGTATTCGAATCAGAGTCGTTAAATATTCTCATGATCACTAGGGGGCTTCCTGTTCAAACATAGGTCGTATTCGAACCAAAGAGAACATAGCTGTCGGTACCCTTTTGATTGGCACACTGCCGAGCTCACTAGGGGGCTTCTTGATCGTATCCGAATCATAGCTCAACCCCTTTTGGGAACCGACGTGGATCGTATTCGAATCAGCGTTGTTAAACAATTCTCAAGGTCATTTGGGGGCTTCCTGTTCAAACATAGGTCGTGTTCGAACCAAAGAGAACATAGCTGTCGGTACCCTCTTGATCGGCAACGCCAAAGCCACTGGGGGCTATATGATCATATTCGAATCTTAGCTTAACCCCTTTGGGACGGTTTTCTGATCGTATTCGAATCAGAAGCCTCAAAAATTTTGAAGTCTCTTTTTGCAAACGATTTTTGGATTTTATTTGAAGCTCTTTTGATCATATCTAAAGTGTATATGAGTGGTTGCTTTTTAACCCGGTTTGACTTTGGATGATAAGTCGCCATCATATGACAATCATAAACATTTGGAAGTCTTGATTTCTAAAGATTGGGTTATCACCCTTACTGCACAGGTCACATAAACCGGCAGTGAAAATTCAATATCACAGGTATAATATTATTATTATAGTTATGTTTCAAAGTTATGATTCATAACAGGCTTATCTGTGACTCCTTGTTACACATCAATGGTTATATGTGAGATATTATGACCCGCCCTGCAGTAAACCGCCAAGGGATCTTGTGATCTAATTATGTGCAGGATAAGACTACATTTGGGTGGTTACCCGCCCTGCCTTTTGACGTTAAGTCATCAGGGCATATGTTGTTTAAACTCTGTGCAGGTGTAACGCCCACGATGCGGCTATATCTCCCACGTGTCGAGGCACGACTTAGAGGCATAACCGCATTGTGGTTTTGTCGCAAGAAGGGTCATCTTCACACAATCCCATGTAATGAACAAGAATGGGATAAAGAGTTGGCTTACAATCGCCACTTCACACAATACATAAATGAATTCATACATCATTCAAGATACACACATAGGTCTGACTATGGAACCAAAATAAAAGAAGACAACCCAACTGCTAGATCCCCGATCGTCCCAACTGGGCTCCACTACTGATCAACATGAAAAGAAACAACACAACGAACAAGATCTTCATCGAGCTCCCACTTGAGCTCAGTTGCGTCACCTGCACTGGTATCATCGGCACCTGCAACTGTTTTGGAAGTATCTATGAGTCACGAGGACTCAGCAATCTCACACCCGCGAGATCAAGACTATTTAAGCTTAAAGGAAAGGATGGTGTAATGAGGTGGAGCTGCAGCAAGCACTAAGCATATATGGTGGCTAACATACGCAAAGGAGAGCGAGAAGAGAAGCAACGGAACGGTCGTGAACTAGCAATGATCAAGAAGTGATCCTGAACTCCTGCTTACGTCAAACATAACCCAGAAACCGTGTTCACTTCCTGGACTCCGCCGAGAAGAGACCATCACGGCTACACACGCGGTTGATGCGTTTTAATTAGGGTCAAGTGTCAAGTTCTCTACAACCAGATATTAACAAATTCCCATCTGCCACATAACCGTGGGCACGGCTCTCGAAAGTTTATACCCTGCAGGGGTGTCCCAACTTAGCCCATTATAAGCTCTCACGGTCAACAAAGGAGAAACCTTCTCCCAAGAAGACCCGATCAGTCTCGGAATCCCGGTTTACAAGACATTTCGACAATGGTAAAACAAGACCAGCAAGACCACCCACTGTGTCGACAAATCCCGATAGGAGCTGCACATATCTCGTTCTCAGGGCACACCGGATGAGCTAGACGTCGGGTTGGCATAGACCCTGGTTGCCGAGGGGGCGCCGGACATCGCTCGGTTTGGACCAGCACTCGAAGGAGAACTGGCCCGGGGGTTAAAATAAAGATGACCCTTGAGTCTGCAGAACCCAAGGGAAAAAGGCTTAGGTAGGCGAATGGTAAAACCAAGGTTGGGCCTTGCTGGAGGAGTTTTATTCAAAGCGAACTGTCAAGGGGGTCCCATAAATCACCCGACCGCGTAAGGAACGCAAAATCAAGGAACATAACACTGGTATGATGGAAACTAGGGGCGGCAAGAGTGGAACAAAACACCAGGCATAAGGCCGAGCCTTCCACCCTTTACCAAGTATATAGATGCATTAATTAAGATAAGAGATATTGTGATATCCCAACATAAACATAATCCAACATGGAGCAATCTTCATCTTCACCTGCAACTAGCAACGCTATAAGAAGGGGCTGAGCAAAGCGGTAACATAGCCAAACAACGGTTTGCTAGGAAGGGTGAAAAGGTTAGGGGCTGACATGGCAATAAGGGAGGCATGATATAGCAAGTGGTAGGTAGCGTGGCATGGCAATAGAACGAGCAACTAGCAAAGCAAAGATAGAAGTGATTTCGAGGGGTGGTCATCTTGCCTGAGATCCCGCAAGGAAGAAGAACGAGTCCATGAAGAAGACAAACGGATGTAGTCGAACGAATCCTCACAACTCCGGAACGAAACCGAAGCTAACGGGAGAAGCAAACCGGAAAGAAACAAACAACACGGTAAACACACAATCATAAACATGGCATGATGCACAATCAAGTATGATGCATGTCCGGTTTAATGAGGTATGGCATGGCAAAGTGCAACAAACAATACTACAAGTTAAGTGGAGCTCGATATGCAACGAGTTGCCTATTGACGAAACACCACATCAATTATTTAGTTCTCTCTCGTTTATGTACCCAACAATATTAAATGTTGACTAACATGGCAAGAGGTGAAGCATAAGTAAACTAACTATCTAGGCAATTTAAATGAGGCCGGAACAACAAACAATAATTCCGGAAAATCCTCATATGCATATTATGAATTTGGTACTGCTCTGCCCTAAACCATATTTTAATGTTGTTAAACAGCAAAATGAAGTGCAGCAAGTTAATCTATGCATTTTCCTACCCCATTTACATATGAAGTTTATTAAAATCCGAGTTACGGTTATTTAGTTATGAAATAAATCATTTTAACATGGCATTTATGCAAAATTAAATAAACAGCATTTTAAACATTTTAACATGGGATGAAAGTGGTATATTATTAAGCTACACAATTTTCTGAGCATTTTACATATATAAATTATTTACAAAAGATGCACGGTTAATTAATTATTAATGCATGAACATGAGGGGTTTTCTGTAAAACTGGCAGTCTCTGGATAATTAGGAAATTTGCAGCAGCGAAAAAAACACTGCGGGCCTAAACTGGCTGGCCCACTGGTGCACAGGAGCGGGCACTGGGCGCTGCTCACCATGGGCTGAGGCCCGGTCGATGGAGGAGGCCCAAGAGGGGCGCAAGCAGGCCGGCTGGAGGGAAGGCCGAGGTGGGCGCTTGGGGCTGGAGGATGCTGGCCCAGGCGCTGGAGGCGCGGTCAACGCGAGGAGCAGGGGCGCGTCGTCCCGTCTCGCTCGAAGCAGGGGAAGCAGGGGCGGCGGCAGGGACTTGGCGAGGCGGCGAAGCCGAGGGCCTGTCGGCGAGGAAACTCCAGGGCGGCTGGACGGGGACTCGGGGCGCCGGCGGCGGGATCCAGGAGACATGATGGAGGGGGCGCGAGCGAGGCTCTCGTCGAGGTCCTCCGAGAAGAAGAGCATCGGCATGACGCGGAGCAACAAAGGGACTTGCGGCGGAGCTCGGTACCTTACGGCGGAGCTCGGTACCTCGCCTTGCTGCAAGACGAACGGGACGGCGGCGGTCGGCGCTGGTTCATGAGCAGCAGAGAGCGAAGGTTAGAGGAGAACCAGGGAAAAAGGGGAGAAGGGGCGCGAGGAGACGGCGACCTGCTGGCCTCGGCGAGGGGCAACGGGTGGCGATGGAGCTCGGACGTGAGCTCCTGCTCGAGGAAGACGACGGGGAGGCAGCAGCCTCGGGCAGTGAGGAGGACCGACGGGAGTCGCGGCTCCCCGTCCGGCGCTGGGACGAGACGAAGGAGGTCGGCGGCGGCTGGAGAGGCAGCACGGGCGCTGGAGGCGTGGACGAACGGCGGTGCGGGGAAGGGGCTCCGGGCGAGCACCTGCTCGGGAGAGGATCGAGGAAGCCTCTCCTTTGGTGCTGGACACGCACGGGAGCCGGGAGGGGAGGCGGCTGCGAGCAGTGGCTGGCCTGGTGCTGAAAGCGAGGGGGAATTTTGGATCGAGGAGATCCCGAGGAGGGAGAGAATGGACAAGGGTGGCGGCTAGGAGGAAGGATGGGACATCTCCCTAGAAGTTAGGGTTTGTCCATATTTAGATTAGGGGTCTTTATATAGGGAAAGAAAGGGGTACATCTGATTAAAATCGGATGGCTGAGAAAATATAGTTTAGGAAGTCCAATGAAGAAAACGGTGATGTTTTGTAAATGTTTGGGGATGATCCGGACCCAACGGTCACAACAGTCCGGGTCGGGTTCGGGGAAGTTTTCGGACGCACGCCAGAGGGGGGTCGGTGGTTGTGCAGAGAGGGTCAAACGGTCACACAAGAGAGAATCGAAAATCCGGTTAGACTCAGAACGGTCGACGAACGCAAGGGGGGACGCGGAAACTACGAGCGGATGCAAGTTTTAAAAACATGCGGATGCAAGGCGATGATGCAATGATGAATGCAACACACAAATAAAACACACGGCGCACACGAAAACATGGAAGGCGTCTGGAGCGTCGGTCTCGGGGCATTACAGCAGGATTTACAGAGCTATGACTTACATAAATGATTAAGTTCAAGCCCATCATCAAATATTGAAATTGGTGTCTCAAAAGGGTTATCAATTCTTGATTTTCTCAAAGGCTATAAGCCGATGGGTTATAAAAATTCCGGTTTACAATGGAGGCGTATTAATTTGCCATCGGCCAAGAGCCACCGGATATTTAAACTCCGGATTTACTTATCAACAGATGAGGTATTCAAAGTCGCTTTGGCGCAATGGATATGATTTATTCTACAATGGAAGGAATAGTCCCGAGACGCTGCAGGCTTACGACCCGGCACTTGGGGGCTACATTATTCAAATTGATATTACATCAAATATGCAAGTCCCATGTCACTGCCAGCATGCACCATGGCACTTGGGGGCTAATGCAAAGTCATTTTTTTGCTCAACTTATTGAAGACCCGACTCATCGCATTCTAAATGAGCCGGCCCTTGGGGGCTACCAATTGCTCCTGTCGAAAATTCAAGGTACACAAGCCTTAATCCATTATATTGAAAGATCCACTACTCAGTTGGTAGAGTACAAAGCTCTTAACCTTGTGGACGTGGGTTCAAGCCCCATGGTGGAGATTACATCATATGCTGTTATTATCAATGAATCATATACAAATTCCCAGCTCGGTAATATCTTACTGACCCGGCCCTTGGGGGCTACACGTTGCTGGTCAAGTTTACATGATCATATTTACAAAGTCCCTGCTCATTATTGCATAATGACCCGGCCCTTGGGGGCTACGTTGGTTGAAGTTTATATGAGCATAAGGCAATTACAAGTCCCAGGTTGCTGCAAGCATGACAACCCGGCACTTGGGGGCTACATAATATGGAGTATTTAGTTTTTACTAGTGACTCAGATGAACAATATGGATTTCTTCAAAGTGGCAGCATTTATATTGAAGCAAGTCTTAAGCCATCACTTTGTTCTACTCAAGACTTGGGGGCTACAAGTATTATATTATTATCGAAGAAATATTTTCAAATTCTTTGTTTTGAGCAAACCAGATTGACCCGGCGTCACCATTCATTATGACCCTGTATCTACAACCCGGCGTCATCAATAATCATGAACCGGTGTTGGCAACAATCATGACCCGAAATTATCAGCTTTTATAACCCGACAATGGTGGTAATCATAAACCGGCAAGTTTTACATCTTCAAGCCGGCTGGATATTAGTTGAGTATTTCAGAGACTAATATTTTTGTCAAGTCAGAGCATTGAAGGCCAATTCAAATGGATTCTTTATTTACAAGAGCCAATATCAGCAAATGGGTTATGAAGCTGGCCTATTGACCCGGATATTCCAGGAGAAAATGTCAAGGACTCAAGGATGATCAGGTGCCGGTTTACAAGAATATTTAACCCGGAGCACAACCTGTCAAATTTGTTCTTGTGTTTATGTTGAAGGATCAGTTTAACATGGATAAATCCAAATTAAACTGGGGGCTAATGTCGGGGATATACCCCGCGGTATGACCCGGCCGGAAGTATGACCCGGCCGGACTTGGCATTTCGCTGATGACCCGGCGGAGGACTAGCGACTCATGGGTCTGGTGGCTCATTGGTCAGACAACTCATGAACCAGACGACTCATGGATGGCCCCGACGACGGGTCAGATAGAAGACAAGGCCCAAGGCCCAGAAGGCCGGCTCACGTTTATGATGGGCCGGCTTAAGAAGAAAGGGATGACGAATATTTCCTTTACGAGGAAGCAAGACCCGGACTTGTAATTAACTTGTAAGAGAAGATAGACTAATCCTAGTCCTACTAGGACTCCACATGTAACCCGCCCCTCTAACTTATATAAGGAGGGGCAGGGCACCCCAAAGAGGGACGAGTAACAAGAAACAATCTCTAGGGCTAGACACCGAGAGCCGGTTCGTGGCGACTCTCCCGTGATCATAATGAGACCTAGCCTCAAACAGCATGTAGGGTTGTTACCGGATGATGTTTCCTGGGGCCCGAAGCTGTCTAAATCCTTGTCTTGTGTTGCGTCTCTCGATTCCACTCAACCCCTCTCAAGCTACCACATAGATGCGTTGGCCTCGCGACTAAGTCCTGACACTAAGGACATCTGCCGTGACAATTCCACGACAATTAGATATACTTGAGATTGTTTTGATGATTATACCCTTATAGACGGTACCAGGGGCTTCCCGCGTGTAAACAGGGCTAGTTCGGCTCAACCTTACTTATATTGAATTTTAAATGGTTTATTTAGAATAACCAATTTTTTGCACGACAACCTTTAACAAAGTTCCTCTCTTTTACAGATGACAATCGTGCTACACCCGTCCAGGATACGGCACAACGGAGACACAGGCACAGACGTGCAACAGGGACCCGCTCAAAGGTTTCTTTTTAGATTAAGACCCTGCGTAAACCTTTTTTACTGTCTCTTGTTGTTCACATCCTCCGGATTCTCAATACAACCGAGAAGGATGCTGGCGTTATTGGCATTTGGCCACGTCAGAATATTGCACGTACCTGGACACTCGGGGTTCATTATCAAGGGCATTGTTCAGCCCGGCATATGTTATAAAGACCGAATACCTTAGGGAGTGTTCGGCGTCGCGAGTTTGGCCTTATATGCATCAGCTCCGAATCATGTCTTTGGTCAAATGTTGGGTTTGCCCGGCTCCTGTGTTTTGCTACCTTACGTTCCGCTCTATCGGCTAAGGTGGCACCAGGAGAACTACTACGATTATGCCCTGGTTCATTCGGACGAGCACCTCAGTAGAGAAAGCCGAAAACTGGCTGTCATGATAAAGCGCGAGACTGGTCAACCACTCGATGACTTAGCGGAATCTTCGGGATTCCTCCGCATTAATGAAGGGCCGTTTCCCGGCCAGGCATGTACGCACCCCGTATTTGGACGAGCGCGGAGCAACTAGGGGCTATATAGTAGCCCCACCGTCAAACTACTATGGCTAAGTGAAAGTGTTAAAGCAATATAGTCCGATTACCTAGTTCGCTACGCTATCACCTCCTTAATGGACCAAGACGTTGGATCAAGTGTGAACACGCGTCTTCTGGGAACACCCCCGCATTATCTGCGTGGGGGCTGAAGCCGGCGACTGCAAACTTTCAGGTTATATACATATATACATAAACGGCCGCACAGGAGGCATCATAATACTTCCAGGCAAAAAGTATAAACACAGCCTTTTATAACTCAATAAAACATTGTTTTCACAATGGGAATACATGTCATTAGAACATAATATTCTTCGAGCACTGAGCCTCTATTAAACGAGCGCCTTCAAGGACTTCTTCACAGTAGTGCTCGGCAGCTACTCGGCCCACGGCCGAACCCTGGGTTGCAATAGCGGTGGCCTCCATCTCCGCCCAGTATGTCTTGACACGGGCAAGTGCCATCCGCGCACCCTCTATGCACGCCGACCTCTTCATAGCATCGATGCGCGGCACAGCACCAAGGAATTGCTGCACCAAACTAAAATAACTGTTCGGCATTGGCCCTTCCGGCCACAGATGATCCACAACAGACCTCATGGCAAGCCCGGACAACCTATGGAGCTCGGCCCACTTGGCCATTCTCTCGTTCAACCAAAGCGGACGCGCTGGAGCATTGAATTGTGACCAAAACAACTTTTCCACTTCACGATCTTTTTGATCTTTGAAGTATTCGGCTGCGTCAGCAGCACTTGCTGCCAAATCCAGATACGCGTCTGCAGAACTCCATAGCCGATCAAGAGGAGCGTACGTAGGATCTCCGAACTTCATCCGCAACATAAAGGGCTTCCCAGCCGCGATATCCCCGGCTTGGCGCAGCTCCTCCTTCATCGCTCTAATTGTAGAGCGGGCGTCCTTGGTAGCCACCGTGGCCTTCTACAGGTATGTTACCTTCGCTTGACTTTCACCTTCAAGAAGCTCGTAACGGTCGGCGGCTTCCTTCAATTCCACAGCCATCTTGGCTATCCTATCCTTGCTTCGGCAATGCGCAGCCTGTTCGGCTCTCAGCTCTTCGACCACCTTTCGAGCGGCCGCATCACTTTTTCTGGCTTGTTCCTTGGCTCGGGCAAGTTCTGCCCGAAGGGTCTCCACGGCGGCAGCTCCATCTGCAGTCACAAACATATTAAAGATACTAGCATCATGCTCCTCTTACCATGTGTTGATCACAGGAGAAATCACATACCCTGTGCCTCGTCGAGCCGTTCGTTCACAAGCATGATGTCGGCATCCGCCGCATCAAGTTGCCGCTTTAGCTCGGCAAACTCACCAGTCTGGCTAGCCACCGAACCTCCCGCCACCTGCATATGAAGGCGGCCTGATTATTACCTGGGACTATGATCCTCTGTTTGCCACCGTTCTCGACAGCAACCAGAGTCTCAGGGGCTACTATCTGCACAGGGCACACCTAACGTGTGCGGTACTGTCAAAAACATACACTATTTCACGTACCTCAAAGCCTTTCAGCAGACTCATAAATGCTTCTTGCAATCCGCTTTCAGCGGATGAAATCCTATGAATCACCGTACCCATTAGCGTACGATGCGCCTCTGAGATAGCCGCTTGCTCCAGAAGATCCTTCAGTGCGTCCGATCGCACACCAGACGAGTCCGACTCTTTCTGTTGCTCTCCTTAGGAGCCGAATACTGAGGGCTTCGGGCGGCCGAGGGATTACCCTCTGGCCTTGGCGGATCAGGAGAAGCCCCTCGCGACGACACTTCAGCCTCGCCCGCCTCATGAGGCGGGGTGGCATGGGGAGGTGTTTCGCTCTCCATCATCTCCGGAAGAAGATCCCCCGAAGACGAACTCTGTCGAGAAGGGCTACGATCTGAACTACAAGATATATGTTTTGGTCATTGTCCTCAGAGGTAAAGCAGGATATTTTTACTATTAAGCACTTTTTGTTTACTTACAGCTCAGTGGGAGGCTGATCCCCTTGCGGACACTGTGCAGCAAGGATGCCCCCCGAGGCAGGACCCTTTGGTGAAGATTTCTTCCCCCGTTTGGAAATCCTGGTTTCCGGGTCTTCAGAGGTGGTCCTCTCCTTACTCTGGGAGAGGGGATTTCGAATCCTTCTCCCCGGTCCTCCTCCTACGCGGAGGCGTTAATTCCCCCGGTTTGGATGAACAGTGAGTGAGGCCTATTTTCAGCCTCTTTATTCCCCCTTCATCTTCCCCTAAGGGCGCCTGATAAGGCGCCGGCTCGAGCATTCTGGCCAGTACGGGATCTGCTATTCCTTCGGGAAGGGGAGCCGAACACCTGATCATCTTCGCCTTTATCACCCAGTCCTGGTCAAAGAGCGATTTTTCAGAATGATGTTGTGATAAATAAATAGACAGCGTATTCGGCCATGGGATTACTTACTTGGGTGTCTGGGCGATTGCAACTCAGACCCGCATCCTCGGTGAGGTCCGGACACCTTATTTGTGGTCCGAAGAACAATTTGTACATCTCTTCGGGCGTCATGCCGAGGAAGTGCTGAATAGCCTGCAGTCCTTCCAGGTTGAACTCCCACATTCGGAGGGGTCGACGTTTGCAAGGCAGGACCCGACGAACTAGCATGACTTGCATTACTGTAACTAGGCCGACGTCTCTCTCGAGGAGATCTTGGATGCGGCTTTGCAATATCGGCACATCATTTACTGGCCCCCAGTCCAGCCCCTTATTGATCCATGACGTCAGTTGTGGTGGGGGCCCGAGCGAAAGGCAGGGGCGTCCACCCACTTGGTACCCCGGGGAGCTGTGATATAAAACCACTCCCGTTCCCATAAACTGGACACCTCCGGGAAGGAACCTTTTGGCCATGGAACTTCGACACCTTTGCTTATGACGGCGCCTCCGCACTCTACATGTCGCCCCTCGATCATCTTCGGCTCCACGTTGAAAGTTTTGAGCCACAGGCCGAAGTGTGGGGTAATGCGGAGGAAAGCTTCACACACACCGATGAACGACGAGATGTGGAGGATGGAATCCGGAGCCAGATCATGGAGTCCAGCCCGTAATAGAACATGAGCCCCCTTACAAAGGGATCTAGAGCAAGGCCTAGCCCTTGGAGGATGTGAGAGATGAATATAACGCTCTCGTCGGGTTTGGGAGTGGGAATGACCTGCTCTCGAGCAGGCAACCTGTGCGAGATTTCGCCGGTCAAGTACCTGGCCTCTCTTAGCTTCTTGATGTCTTCCTCTGTGACAGAGGAAGGCATCCACTGACCTTGAAGGTTGGATCCGAACACGGTAGAAGGTCCGAAGCACCTGACCTGAGCCTTGGGTGTTGGAACTCGAGGTGGGGGAAGGATTCGATTGAGCGCAAGAAGAAAAAGGACAGGCCTTGGCCTCCTTATAAAGGGGATGAATATCAAGCGTCCTCCGCGTGACCATTTGGGACTTTCCTAAAATCGAGGAGTCATACCAACGGGCACGATGGGGTTACCCACATCCGTATTGATGAGAATCCCATAATGAGGGGGACACGATCTCTGCTTTGACAAGACGTGCCAATAAAATTGCCTCGCAAAACGTGTAGTGGCAGGCTGGTTGAGAAAGACGGTTCGTCATGGCCAGACCACGGCAATATGTCACGTTATGAGAAACGGTCGGCAGATTAGATTTGTGGAAATATTATTCTCTCTACGGTGGTATGTGGAATTTGTTTTGCAGAGCCGGACACTATCCTTGTGTTCAGAATCTTCTGTGGAGTATTCGGAGGAGGAACCCGCCTTGCAATGCTGAAGACAATCTGCGCGTCGGACTCATCGTCATTGAAGCCTGGTTCAGGGGCTACTGAGGGAGTCCTGGATTAGGGGGTATCCGGACAGCCGGACTATATCCTTTGGCCGGACTGTTGGACTATGAAGATACAAGATTGAAGACTTCGTCCCGTGTCCGGATGGGACTCTCCTTGGCGTGGAAGGCAAGCTTGGCAATACGGATATGTAGATCTCCTCCCTTGTAACCGACTCTGTGTAACCCTAGCCCCCTCCGGTGTCTATATAAACCGGAGGGTTTAGTCCGTAGGACAACAACAATCATACCATAGGCTAGCTTCTAGGGTTTAGCCTCTACGATCTCGTGGTAGATCAACTCTTGTAATACTCATATCATCAAGATCAATCAAGCAGGAAGTAGGGTATTACCTCCATCGAGAGGGCCTGAACCTGGGTAAACATCATGTCCCCTGCCTCCTGTTACCATCCCCCTTAGACGCACAGTTCGGGACCCCCTACCTGAGATCCGCCGGTTTTGACACCGACACCCACCTTGTCCTTGTAGCCCCTGCTTCATCTTCGACGACTCGATCAACGTGATCGACGACCAGAGCCTGACGCCTCACATCACATCACGCCCTTTAGTTGCTCGACTCTGCAGAGCTACTATCGAGTGCCGAGGGTGATCCCTCATAACGCACTCCTGATGATAATTCTGTAGTGTAGCTATTGGGTCGTGGTGAATGGGGGTGGTTCCTCTTTCACCATTCCTGATATGGCTCTCTCGTGCAACACCTCAAGTGTAAACCTCGAGGGTGGTTTCCTGTTACGTTCACCTTGATGATTACATCGAGTGGAATCCACCGGGGGTGATTCCTAGGGTTTTCCCCTTGATGTCTGGACACACAGTTACCTTGACTTTACTTGAGACCATTGTGAAAGCCGGGTAGGCCCGGAGAGCACCCGTGTGATGTGACGGTGGCGGCTGGCTATTTAGCGGTATCACTCGGGAAGGGGTGATAGCTCCGAACTTGCCCCGACAGCCGTCACTTCTTTTAATAATGCACTAACAGGTTTGGGTATTTGTTCTGAGTTGGCCTTTGGCCTTTACGCACTAACCACCACGCGAGAATAGTTATGGGCCTCGACGTCGTGGTATCAGCTGAAGCTTTGTCAGATGTCCAGTTCAGCATTGTGGCACGGTCGGATCGTGCCATCCACTACACGGGTGGTGCTGGTATCCACCCTACACACAATGACCCGGAGTGCAACAGGCGATGGGCCCAGACCCCAGAGTGCTTAGGATGTAGACCGGCGGGGACCTCTCTGCTGAGCCTAGGTAGGGCTGCGATGTGTTCATCTTCTGAGGTTGGGCGTTGACCCCAGAAAGGTGTGTCCGGCCAGAGTAATGAAGCGTGTTGGAAAACGTGGTGCACCCCTGCAAGGAAGACATATATTCGAATACCGTGTCCACGGTAATGGACGTTCAGACTTGTATCCTGATCTTATACAACTAGAAATGGATACTTGATATGTGATGGATATGTGGCCCCGGGATTGCAGGGAGTCGAGGAAGGATCTCTGGGCATTAATTCTACAACATGTTTGTTAAATATAAACTACTATTCTTTACTCTTCTACATGCTGCAAGACGCTTGGAGCTGCTTGAAGATGCTAGTCTTTGGTGGGCTAGGCCTTCCCCTCTATTATGGCATTCTGCAGTTCAGTGCACAGATACAGCCCTTCCATTTGAGACCAATGCATACTTAGCATAGATCTGATGCTTGCGAGTACTTTGGATGAGTACTCACGGTTGCTTTGCTACCCCTTTTCCCCCTTCCTTCTTCTTTCCGTTTGATGCAACCAGATGGTGGATCCCAGAGCCAGATGCCACCCCAGTCGACTACTACTTTTACCCCGAGGGTGCCTACTACTACGTGGAGCCTGCTGACGACCAGGAGTAGTTAGGAGGTCCCAGGCAGGAGGCCTGGCCTCTTCGATCGTTGTTGCTTTTGTGTTTGCCTTCTTAAGGCATCCTTGTTTAACTTATGTCTGTACTCAGATATTGTTGCTTCTGCTGACTCTTGTGTAGCGAGCTGTCTATTCGATCACTCGAGGCCCCTGGCTTGTAATATGAAGCTTGTATGACTTCTCAATTTGTGTTTAGAGTTGTGTTGTGATATCCTCCCGTGAGTCCCTGATCTTGATCGTACACGTTTGCGTGTATGATTAGTATACGGTCAAGTCGGGGGCGTCACATCACCCCTCGGATCGTAATTGGGTAGGCGGCGGCAGCAGTTCGTTTTTCAGCTCTTGGGGAACTGGATTCAACAGTAAAGAAACCTACTCCGGCCACACGTTGGTTCACGAGCGGGTCTGTATTGGTACTGTAATAACAAGAGTTAGTGGTCACTTTACTTAAATTTAATTAGCTTTAATTGAAATTTATACTTAAAACAAGCAATGCATTGGCTCGTTCTATCAGTGCCACAGGATCAACATGCACAACAATTAGAATTATTATTCTTAGGACGCACACGATCATCACATTTGTCGCACTTTCACACAGATAATAGTACCAAGTTTGAACTGTTTGTTATGGTTGTTGTCCTCTGCATCATCATGCCGTGTTTCCCAGCTTGCAAGATTCAGAACCAACAAATAAGATCCAAATAGTAAGTACAACAAAGATGCCTACACATCTCATTGATTCCTAGCTTGCAAGATTCATAACCAACAAATAAGATTCAAATAATAAGTACAAAAAATATGCCTACACATCTCATTGATTCCCAGCTTGCAAGATTCAGAACCAAGCCATTAGAGCCTTTTGATAAAGTGAATATCAGGATTAAATCCATCTTGGCTAGCCGTGTCATACAACCGAAGAACTTGGCGAGTGCTCTTGACCGTCACAACATCTGTAGTTGAGTATTCCTATTTGCACAGCACAAACAAGAAGAGCATGATTACTATAATAGTGGCACTCCTTGAACTCAACCTGCAGCTCCACTCGGATGAGGCCTGCCTGGAGTTCCATGATTCAATTCATGCACCTTTTTCTGCAGTTCACCTGAAATGAAGCAAAGATTGCATCATTCATCTAGCAAGAAGTACTTGCTCTTGTGAGCTGGCAGGTTCTTCTTTAGTAGTTGCACTAAAATTGAGGAACATTAAGGTTGGCTGTCTGACTCATGTAAGGTGCAACTATAATTTGCTTATCGTTTTGTGCAGTTCCACTAAAATAAAGTGCTATTGTGGTGACAGTGACGACTCATCTTCCAAAGGCTAATAAAATGTTGCACGAGATTACCAGCAAAACTTGACGGAGATTTTGGAAACTCCAATCACCATTTTGTGCAGTTCCACCAAAATTGAGAGGTGTTGTCCATGTGACATTTTAGTTGAACTGCACAAGACACTCATTCCAAGAAAAAGTGTTTTGTGCAGTTCACCAAAAGGTCACAATAGCAACAAGGTGAAATGGATATCCCTATTTGCACAAAAAGATAGAAACTAAGCAGTTGCTGGTCAATAAGAATATACGAAACATACATGTAATGAAAAGAAGCATCTTAATTATGTTCATGGCAATCACGCAAGGATAGTAGAAATTTTAAAACGTCAGCAATGCTTCATGTTACCGGAAGCATTACGATCAACAATGACATTCGTCAAATATGGGATTACTTTAATGGTGGCATTGCTTGTTTACCAGATACAGTAAATCAACAGCAGCTAAAGAGTTGGTTTCAGGGCATGGGACCATGGGCACACCAGGACACTCAGCAGCGTAAAGGAGCAACTTACTTATCATACTGGGGAAAACAGCAGGAGTACCATTTGTAACACAGTTTAATTGCATCTTATCACTGGAGGCATTAGATTAACAATAACACTTGTTAGACATGTCCCTAAGGTAACAGTGTGATCGCTTCATTTTACATGCGCCCTTACATTAACAACATTAAAAGGTTGCTATAAGGACATGCGACAGTGGACGCATCAGCACAATGTACCTACAAGGAGGCATAAAGTGGTGATGCCGAGTTTGTTCATGCTATGTGAGGGCAGCAAATCTAATCCTGGAGACCTTTTACTATGTGAGGGCAGCAAATCTAATCCTGGAGACCTTTTACTATGTGAGGGCAGCAAATCTAATCCTGAGACCTTTTACTATGTGAGGATAGCAATTCTAATCCTGGAGACCTTTTACTATGTGAGGGCAACAAATCTAATCCTGGACATAGTCTATTGACTTGTCCACCAGCCGCCACTTTCTATCCTTTTTTCAACCAATAATAGATCTGTTCCTTATCCAGTTTGTACTGCGTTTTCCCATTATTTCCCTTTTCAACCAAGAGACCGGTTGGGTATCCGGTCTCCACTACTTTCACCATATTATTTCCTCTTTGAATCAAGTCCTGGATTCATGCTACAACTTCCCCCCTTTCTTTGTTGTTTGAACAAAGTCCTAGATTCGAATGCATGAAGTAGCTTTACCTCTAATAATACTAAAAATTTAGGTGGCTTTGGAAGAGCTGATGGGAGTAGAAAAAGATGCACATGCAAACACGTGGGGAGCTGGGGCTGTAGAGCAAGGCCACTTTCGAAGAACTTATACCTGAGGGTCGTCGGGATGTCGGCGGTGGCAGGTCAGATCTGCGCACAATACGGCAGGGAGGAAGAAGGGTCGGAGGACCTCCCGAGTCGGTGATGTGTCAGAGAGAATGGCACGGGCAGAGGATCGGGCCCCTCTGGAAGCTGTGGGTTTCCTCCCTCACCGACGATGACCTCGTGAACGATGCACCTAGTCCTCTACACACACCAGCCGAAGGGATCCGGCCGGATCTGTGACCAGCTGTGAGAAGAGAGAAAATGTCGCTACCGCTGTCTTGTTTATATTTGGAGAGGATGAGAGAATGAAGAGAGCAACCCTAGTAAAGGAAGCGCTCAGGCCCCTGCGTACATATATAGTGGAGTGATTATCTTTTTCTCTCCACAAGAAGCATTTCAATTTGTGTATGTGGCATTAAAGAAAGGAAACTCTCTATTTAAGGTGACTAACTGTACGACTCCTACTTAATACTACTAGTGGTAGTATTGTTCACTTGTGCTCCCCGGCCCTCCATTCATTGAACAACCCCACGGGTGAATAAACATACTGTACTAGTATTTATATAGAACGAACAAGCTCGAACTATTTTCGCGTAGTTAAAAGTTGAGGGCGGGGCTTTTCCCGGGCAGTACGCATTGCAGTTTTCGTGTAGGCGGTTTGACAGAGAGGCGAGGAGGGTGAGGGAGTAGCGGATTAAACTTACTTACTGCTGGAAAGGTCGGGCTGTGCGATTTGACGGCGCGTTACTGCTGGAAAGACTTGTGATATGACTACTCACTATAGTCATGAATTACCGGCGGTACGACCGGGGTGATGCCCCCCTTCTGTTCCGCACTAATCTGGTGCATTAGACGTATTACATCGACCCGGATGCTGCTGCCTCTCCCACATGTCGGCGAAGTAGTACGTAGTATTAAGAAGGAGCAAAGAATCATGCGGTATAAGTCTTTCTAGAGATTCCAACACGTGACTACATATGGAGCAAAATGAGTGAATCTACACTCTAAAATATGTCTACATACATCCGTATGTTGTAGTAAATTTGTAATGTCTAAAAACACATATATTTAGGAACGGAGGGAGTAGTAGTACTACTACTCACGTCGGAGGAGTGTGAACCACGGCAGCCCAGTGAATCAGCAGTAGAAAAAAATGTGCTGATATGGCCATAAAAATGGTGTGCCACGGTCCAGACTGTAGCATGTACAGTACTACTCCTCTTTGTTTGGATCCATGAGTTAGAGCTAGTTTGGGTTGAAATAGCCTCAAATTATCCAAACAGGAGGGGTTAGTTTGAGCTAGTTTGCTCTAACCTAGCTAAAAAAATGGCCCGGTGGAGAGGTTCTAGTATGGTTAGTTCTCCTCGGGCCCACTAAAAGAGAACTAAAAAAATCTCCCCTGCCCGCACCAGATCGCTCCCTCCGCCCTCCTCGCACGACTCCTCTCTGTTCCCCATCGGGCCGCCCGCCCAAGCGCTGCTCCGCAGCTCGCCCTCTCTCTCATCCGGCCGCCGTCTCCCTCCGGCCTCCGCCGTCCTCCTCCGGCCGCCCTCTCCCTCCGGCCTTCGAAGCTCGCCCCGCTCCCCCTTCATCGGTCGTTTTTCTCCCTCTGTCTTGCACGGCGGCGGCGTATCTACCAGGGAAGTCGCGAGAGGGGTGAGTTTGTTCGTTCCTTCTCTGTCTCACAGCCATATCATTGATCTTGCTCGCTCTAGCGCTAATTCTGATTTGGAAAAGTTGATCCTGATTAAACTTGGTATAGATTTGTGGTGCACGCATGGAATTGTTTGATGCTGCTTGAGGAGGTAATAAATCTTTCTAGAGGCCCAAATATTCAGTTCACCTTTCTAGGTATTTCAGTTCCAGGCTTGCATTATTTCTAGAGGCCCAAAGAACCAGTTCACCTTTCTAGGTATTTCAGTTCCAGGCTTGCATTGTTTCTAGAGGCCCAAAGATTCAGTTCACCTTTCTAAGTATTTCTGTTTCAGGATTGCATTATTTCTAGAGGCCAAAAGATTCAGTTCACCTTTCTAGGTATTTCAGTTTCGGGCTTGCATTATTTCTAGAGGCCCAAAGATTCGGTTCGCAGTCGTCGGCAAGTGGCCCTGCTACCCATGCCGGTGTCGACCTCAACTCGCAAGCGCCGGCGTCGGAGCGGTTCCCGGGGCTTGGGCTCTACAGAGCCTTCCTCCAGAGCGACGATGATGAGCTCCTCCCTGGATGCGTGAGGGGCTCCGGGCTCCCTCCCTATCGTGAATGACTTCCGTGATGAGTTAGCTCATGCTTTGTTTCACAGAGTGTATTTTTTGTGAAGCTTGATTGAGCACTTGTATGTATAAGTGGGATATCTCAATTGTATGGACAAAGTAAAATTTATCATGTTTTGCGTGCTTGATTTGTAAAGATGGTTCGTTTATGTCAATTGTGAGCGGGAGGAGGCCACACAAGAGCCGGCCACACCAAATTCGGCAGGAAATAGGGTCCAAATAGTCAAATGATTGAGAAAGAACATTTATTGTCAATCTAACCCTGCCATCCATACACCTCTTTGGTTTAGAGTTAGTTCAGGTTAGAATCTAACTCTAACCTCTAACTGAGTTAGAGTTCTCCTCGTCTCGGTTCATCGCCATCATACTTTCCCCATTTCTATGTTTTCAGTATCCTGTGAATCAAAGAGGCCCTTAGACTGGTTTAGGTCCGGTAGTTTTTTATAAATGTGTTATGTCCAAAATTTAATGAACGTACTCTGATTTGTACGAAAATAATCCAGTTTCATGTAGTAATTCATTTATTTATTTATTCTTCTGCGTGGGGTTTGCATGTAATTCGTGAGGTCTGAAATGTAAAGTACCCCGGCATATGCTCGGAGCCGTGCATGCACTACGACCCAGATGCTCTATGTCCCACATGTCGGCGAAAGGGAGCACGTGGAAATAGCCTAGGAGTACATATAGGAGGATAAATGCGTGAAAAAATATGTACAGTGAAGCGTAGCTGCGGTTTGAAAAGGAGACCTAAAGTGATGACAGGTATAGGTCGCACGCCCCCAACTAGTGGTAGTACTATACATACGACTGCTTTTTCCCTAAAAAAAGAGGTACGAGTGCTCAGTACTCCTACTCTATCAACGCGACTCCCATCTGACAACAGCGTCCGTGCTACAGCTCGCTCTTCTCCCTCGTTTCTCTCTTCTAATTCTAAACTTAGTCGACGCCCGGTGGGTGGGGTGGGGATTTGCCGATGGTCGGTTTGCTCAAATGCGGCCCCACCTCATAGTTAAAACGTTACTACTGGAATGAAAATGCCATATACTCCTATACTAATAAAACATTAAGGCCACGAGGCGATGCAGTGCTGGTTACAGGAGGCAAGAAGAAGAGATGCATCCATCGACGACGTCCACATCCTCGACTCGGGGCGCCAGCCCACCGAATGGCGGCTAAGTAGTAGCGGCTTTCGTGGCCAGGTCGATGTGCTTCTGAACAATGGCGTCCAAAGAATCCAGGCGCTGGAAGAAGGCCAACGTCTTTCTGTCCTCGTTGGCCTTGTAGTGGCCTATGTAGACGATTTCCTCGTAGACATGGATGTGCAGGTCGACAGTTTCTTCCATGGCAAGGCGCTGCGCGACGAGCGCGGCCTCGAGGTGCACATTCTTCGTCGCGGCCTCCGGCACCTGCAGGGCCACCAGGGCCTGAAAGAGTTCGTCACCATGGAGGCCGATGAGGGTGTCAGACAATGAGGAGCCTGAGCGCGCGGGCTGGAGCAGTACGGCAAGGTCGTCCGTGCGCTTCTTGACGGCGGTGAACTGGCGGATGGAGTTGACCATCATGTCGTCCATGCGAGAGACGAAGTCGGCGTCGGTGAGGGCTACGACGCCGGCGGTCGCCAGCACCGTCTGGAAACGCTGCGCGGTGCGGGGCCGCAGGCCGGCGCCTTGGATGATTTGGCACAGCCGACTGCCGCCCGTGTCCATCGCCTCCATAGGTGCTTCTGGCTTCTGGTCACTTGGTCTTGGATTGGAGTGAGAAGTGTTGCGCAGAGACTAGTAGATGGATTGGAGTGGTGGGGCGCCTTTATATGAGGATCCAAACTCTGTTGCATTCACATCGTGCTGGCTCTATTCTGCTTCTCCGATTAATTCCCTCTGCATGTAATTTGAGGATGCATCATTGACCATTCAACGTCGCGGGAACCGCTACCCTCTTCCTCCTTGGCATTCAAGCACCTATGGAGGCGACTTCTGCTTGCGTCTATCGCGTGTCAGGAGACATTCCCGTCGGCGATGAGGTGCCTATGGTGACTTCATAAATTTCAAGATGATAGTACTAGTATACTCAATATTGTGCACCGCGACCAAGGCGGAGAGGAAAATGAGAGAACTACATATTTATTTATGGTGTGATTCATTCATTTTGCTCCATATGTACTCCGTCTCGGTGTAGTCTAGTCACTTGTTGAAATATCTAGAAAGGAAAATACTCCTTTCTGGTTTACAGGGCTATACTACTAGCAAGTAATAGTGGGCTCACATAGCAATTTTGTCTCATGCAAGAGCCTGCCTATATGCGTGCTCCTGAGAACTGAGCATAGCTCAGTTGGCAAGGCGCGGGAGTTCGCAGCCAGCCCACCAGGGTTCAAGTCTCGGCTTGAGCGTTTGGTGCTCACGGAGTTTTCTTCTAAAAAAAATGCCAACGGGCTAGTCTAGCCCGGGTCGGTCTCATTTTTTTATATGCATGCTCCAAGGTTCGCAACTGCCAAGTTCCGGTTGCGCTTGGCTCTTCGCCTCTTCAAGAAGACGAACAATGATGTAACTACCACTGCTTCTACAGTATCGAATCCACTGTTGCATGTCCGTCCACTGCGAGCGGGAGGGATAGCTTGTTGTAGTACTATAAGCAAAAGCCCGTCCTCGTCTGCGAGCCACCGCGTGCATGGGCGAGGGAGAAGGTGTGTAGTAGTAAAATCAAGCTTCTCCTCATTGTACGAGTTGACGCGACACATCATAGCACTGGCCCCACATGGTTGCCTCTAAACTTTGCTGAAAGACCCGCAGTGTACAATACTCCATTTGCTGCAACCTCTAACATTTACCCCACCACAAATTAAAATATATATTCCTGTCTTGACCAAATGAGCGTGCAAACTAGAATCACCAGGATGACAGGTAGGGCCAGAAGATTATTTTAATCAAAAAAAGAAAGCACGGAGCCGACCCCAACGATTTTAAGCTTATAGGCACGGTACACGCTATCCTAGACTACTCTACACATGAAACTGCCACATGAGCGTCCGGGCTGCGCTTGGCTCTTCGGCTCTTCGGGAAGTCGAACAATGATGGAGTACTACTGTAGTGGAGGAGTACTACAGTATGCTTCTGGCCATCTGACACCGATTGAACTGCTGCATGTCCACCGCGTGCGGGAGGGAGAGCGTGTAGCGAACGAAAGCTTCTCCTAGTCCTGCCAGCCACCACGCTCATGGGCGAGGGAGGGACGCATCTTCATTGACTTACTGCTCCTGCCTTTGCGTCTATGGTAGGTGGGCCTAACAGGTGGGTGGCCCACCTGTCATGCAGCCAAAGGCAGGTGCGGTTAAGGCGAGAGGGCGTTGTAGTAATCAAACTTCTCGGTCTTGTACGAGTTGACGCGACACGTCAAAGCACTGCACTTGATATATTTCAATAATTTTCGTTTACCGATGCATTAATTACAACACATGCATGCATGCCGTGACTCTCCTTTTGATACTTGCATGTGTTGATTTAATGCACCTTGAAGTAGTATGAATATGTGACGGTAAAGCTTTGTAATGCCCCAGCCCTAATAAAGCGAGAGATGGTTGTGCACGAGGAGGGCGAGATCATACAGATGGAACATGACCCGACAATGGAGCTCTCTATGGTCTCGATGGACCTCACCTTGCTCCACTGCCCCTTGTGCCTCCGCCCCTTGAAGCCTCCAGTGTATGAGGTTCGAATACACCTCCTCCATTCGGCTGATCGAGCAAGGTGCAGGTTTCTTCATTGATGTGCTGTTCGATTGATTTGTGCAGTGCAAGGGAGGGCACCTGGCCTGCACGGACTGCCGCGTCGAGCGCCCCGGGAACCAGCGGCAGTGCCAGAAGTGCGAGCGCGGCGGTGGCTTCGACGTGCGGAACATGGCGGTGGACGCCGTCCTCTCCTCGGTGAGGGTGGAGTGCCCGCACGGAGGTTGTGGGCTCTACGTCACTTACCACAAGCTCGCCGATCACCAGAGCGTGTGTCCGCTCGTGCCCTGCAAATGCCCCGTGCCCGGCTATGGCTACGAAGGCCCGCCACCGACGCTCTCCCACCACATCAGCATCGTGCATCCCATGTCCGTGCACAGGATCCAGTACGGCAAGGTGCTCCAGCTGCAAGTGCCACTATCGGAGCCACGGCTCTTGCTGTTCGCGGAGGAGGACAGCCGCGTGTTTTTCTTGGTCGGCGGCGTGTTCGACATTGGCGCGCCTATCGCCGTGTCAGTCGTCTATATGAGAGCGGGGTCGTCCCCACTGCCACACTACGTGGCCAAGCTGTGGGCGAACATCCCGCCGGGGGAGCTCAAAGGCACGACCGATGCCGTCAAGGTGGAAATGGAGGTGACAAGTAGCAAGGATCCCGGCGACGTCGCCGTGCATGAGCTGACCTTCTTCACAGTTTCGCCCAAGCTGCTGGCCGGGGCTAAGCTGGTGTCCCTCCACATTCAGATTGACAAGCTCACGTCCTAAATGATTCTACAGTGCCTTCTATTTATCTTAGTAATATGCTAATATAGGGGTTAGCTCGGTCTACTTAGCTTAAGAGATGGTGGGCTTTGGTGGCGATGCAGCAATTACTTCGACATCACATCAGCAGTTAAAGTAATTTCGAACAGTCGAACGGAAATTTTGTGTCTGTTGGATATAAAGATCCTTTGGGTAAGAAGTATAACAACTTATAAGAAGTAAGTATAACAACTTATATGCTTGTTTGTTCAGGAAGTGTTGCATACTTGTGCGAGTTGACGCGACACATCAAAGTAGTACTACTACTAGTAGTACTCCCTCCGATCCTAATTTCTTTGCGCATAAGGCTGGTCATAGTGGGAGTAACATAGGTAGTAGTAACATAGATGCCACATAAGCAAAAATGATGAGGTGGCAAGTAATTAATGAGGAGAGAGGCAAATAGAGTACTCCCTCCGTCCAGGTGTGTAAGTCATCTTACGTTGTGCACCGCGACCAAGGCGGAGAGGAAAACGAGAAAACTTAATGTATTTTTGCTAATTAATAGCATTGCATGCAATGAACTAACCACTGCATGTCATGTTTGGTAGTCTCAATTCATTGAAAGCATGCACGGCCCACATCTCTTATTGGTTGATATGTCACAAAACAAGAAACAAGGAGGGAGTTAATGTACCATGCCTAAGTGTTTTGGGGATTATTTGATTTTCGTAAGGTCTAGACTATCCAAATAGTCATAGTTAAATCCACATACTAGATAAGTCATGTGCAAGCAATATGAAGAGAAGGCAGTACATGTATACTTGAGTAACATCAACTACCCGACTTGCTTAATGAAGGCGACCAATGTAGTCTTAGAGGTAGCATAAGTTACATGGCCAGCACTATGTTACACCAATATTCTTCGACACCTAGACGGGAGTCAATATGTTACAATCACATAGCGCTTTCCAATGCAAAATGAGTCTACAAAGTAATAAATGAAGACATCTATACTATCTCAAAGCCGAAGGAGCAATGTGGAACCTATGAACAGAGCCAATCGGTGATGTTGAGAACACGTACAATTCGTAGCTACAGATGCGTGTGTGAGAGAGGACGAGTGCGTGCGTGCACCTCTTCTCTTCCTGTATAACGTACTAAACTCAGAGTACAAGTGTATGTGGGTGGCATCGACCTAGGGAGCTAGAGATGGTGCATGCGAGAAGTCCCGAGAGATAGGTGTAATGCGTCTGAAAAAAAGACTAGTCTATAGCTCGCCACAAGGCTATTCCTGTCGAACGCCCCAATAAGCGTAAGATATGTATCCGGCGGTGCCAGTTATTGCACGTACACAGCAGTAGAAAAAGAACTAGTACCATGGCATATGCTACACCACGGTCGAGAACACGTGCCCATGTTACGCCATCCGGGAATAGTGCCGCACTTCGAAACTAAACCGTCAATAAATTTTGAGCGCGTTTCGTCACATTCCAAATTACTACTACTACCACGCTATATTTAATTGCAAACCTGTTCACACCGATCACAACCTACTCCCTCCGTCGTCACCGTGACCAAGGAGGATGGGAAAACGAGAGAACTTAATGTTTATTTGCTAATTAATAGCATTGCATGCAATGAACTAACCACTTCATGTTGTGTTTGATAGTCTCAAGTCATTAAAAGCATGCACACCCACATCTCTTATTGGATGATATGTCAAGAAACAAGAAACGAGGTAGAAGTTAATGCACCGCGCCTAAGCGTATTAGTACTCGGTTATAAACACTACTATGCCAAGATGACTGCACATTCCTCCTCAACTCCTCATCCACAAAAACAAACAAGTCATTCAGCATCCTCCCCTTGCGTCTGCCATGACCAGCATGAGTTCTGGGTCGAGACATTACCACCAGGGAGAGGCGAGCATGGAAGCGGAAGCACGAGAGCTGTCCCGCCTCGCCTCGAAAGCAGCCGACATGTCCCGCCATGCGGAAGTAGCAGCACAGAGGTCCTGTCGCGCCGCCGAAGCAGCACGGAGGTCCCGCCGCGCTGTCGATGCAGCACACTGCTCCGGCCGCGCCGCAGAAGTAGCAGAGATGTCCCGCCGCGCCGCGAATGCGGCAGAGATGTCCCGCCGTGCCGCGCCGGCCTAGGAAAATGTCTCACGGGCAGGCGACGACTCTTACAGGCGCATGCATGCGATCGTCCATAGCCAGGTGGATCAGATCTCCGGCTGGGCGAGGTTGCAGGACGACATGAAAGCCTCGTTTGAACTGGCTACCGGCGTCATCCGGCAACTAAGCGAGGGCAATGAGAGGCTCCGGGCTGAGCGCGACCTGCTGAGGGCGAAGATCGTCCAAAGTGCAGAGCAGCAGGAGGAGACCAGTGCGTTGTTGAAGAGGACCGACGTCATTGTCAAGAAACTTATGGACGAGAATGACATGCTCCGCATCGAGCGCCAAAGGCTGGTGGAGGAATCCGTGGATGCTCTCAAGCAGCGTCTTGAGGACATGACAAAGCTCATCGCCGCTCGCCGCGGAGACAAGTTCCCGCGGCCTGCAGCAACGCATCAAGAAAGTAGAGATCAGCGAGACACATCGTTGTCTTCCTTCTTCTTTTGCCCTTCGGGCGTAGCCGCATGTGGCTTTTTTAATTATCTTCCTAATTATGTAAGACAATTATTATCCACTGTCGTCGTCCTTATATATTCATCAGTCTTGCTATAAGTCGCAGTAGATGCTATATAGGTCCGTCGGATCTTACATCAAGATCCGTGCAAAAAATTCTTTTCAGATTTTCTTTTCTCTCTCTTAAATCTCAGTCGAGGGAGACATAGCCACGCCGTTAAACAGAGGCTCAGGCGCCATTAATGGAGACCTTGGGAGAGAGGTGGACGGCAGATGGAGGCCAAAGGGCTCTCCTCCCGATAAGCACGCGCAGGGGTCTGATCGCACGCCTCCCGTACTCAAATAGCTACCCTGCACGGCGCCTCCTAGCTAATAAAAAAAGGGGACGCGTGGCTGCACGTAAATGGTAAATAGAACGCCCACGGTTTCAATAATACTTGTGTTTCCGATTGTAACGTGACAACACTTGTTCCAAAATGACTTTGTTGATTGTTAATGTGTGCGCCTTCGCAAATCGGACAGCAAAATTACCACAGCATGTTGGTGCCATGTCATGACACCAAGCCAAGTTTCATGATTTTCATGCGTGTTTTGGATTTACAGGAATTAAAAAACCAAGTTTCTCAATGTTTCCAGCCGAGCCACGACGCCCAGATGTTTGAATTTCATTCCCATTTCTTGCATGCATGGGACCTAGAAATTTACCCGAGGACACACATGTGATTTTTCAACCAACTTTGGTGCACTGGAGCATGTGCTTGTATTTCAAATTTGAATTATGCACACAAAGGTGACACGTTCCCTCTCAGAACCACGAGCCTTCTTGAGAGAAGCTCCGGTTTGCAAGAAGCTTATACCAAAACTTGTTCCTATTTGGCCAAGTTTTTTACCACAGCATGGTAGTACCATGACATGACACCATGCCGAGTTTCATGATTTTCAGGCGTGTTTTGGATTTACAAGAATTTTAAAACCAAGTTTCTCAATGTTCTCGGCCGAGCCACGATGCCAAGATGTTTGAATTTCATTCCCATTTCTTGCATGGGACCTAGAAATTCACCTGAGGACACACATGTTATTTTTCAACCAACTTTGGTGCACGGGAGCATGTGCTTGTAGTTCAAATTTGAATTATGCACATTAAATGACCGAAAACTCAATTAATGTATAAAAATGGCCAAACGAACCCGGAATAATTCCAAAATTTAACAGGCCACTCATGTAGTTCTATGTTGCCTCTATAAAGAAACTCAAGGGGGGGGGCAGCGTATATCATTCCACACTCAAAGGTGACACGTTCCCTCTCAGAACCACGAGCCTTCTTGAGAGAAGCTCCGGTTTGCAAGAGGCTTATACCAAAACTTGTTCCTATTCGGTCAATTTTTTTACCACAGCATGGTAGTACCATGACATGACACAATGCCAAGTTTCATGATTTTCAGGCGTGTTTTGGATTTACAAGAATTATAAAACCATGTTTCTCAATATTCTCAGCCGAGCCACGATGCCCAGATGTTTGAATTTCATTCCCATTTCTTGCATGTGACCTAGAAATTCACCCGAGGACACACATGTGATTTTAAAACCAACTTTGGTGCACGGGAGCATGTGCTTGTAGTTCAAATTTCAATTATGCACATTAAATGACCAGAAACTCAATTAATGTATAAAAAGGCCAAACGAACACGGAATAATTCCAAAATTTAACAGGGCACTCATGTAGTTCTATGCTGCCTCTGTAAAGAAACTCAAGGGGGCAGCGTATATCGTTTCACACTCAAAGGTGACACGTTCCCTCTCAGAACCACGAGCCTTCTTGAGAGAAGCTCCGGTTTGCAAGAACCTTATACCAAAACTTGTTCCAAATCGTACAATTTTTTACCACAACATGTTAGCCCCATGACATGACACCATGCCAAGTTTCATGATTTCCAGGCGAGTTTTGGATTTACATGAATTTTAAAACCAAGTTTCTCGATGTTCTCGGCCGAGTCACGACGCCAAGATGTTTGAATTTGATTCCCATTTCTTGCATGGGACCTAGAAATTCACCTAAGGACACACATGTGATTTTTCAACCAACTTTGGTGCACCGAAGCATGTGCTTGCAGTTCAAATTTGGATTATGCACATTAAATGTCCATAGACTCAATTAATGTATAAAAAAGGCCAAACGAATCCGGAATAATTCCAAAATTTAATAGGGCACTCATATAGTTATATGTTGCCTCTGTAAAGAAAATCCGGGGGAGGCAGCGTATATCGTTTCGCACACAAAGGTGACACGTTCCCTCTCGGAACCACGAGGCTTGTTGAGAGAATCTCCGGTTTTGCAAGAAGCTTATACCAAAACTTGTCCCAATTCAGCCAAAAATATACATATGAGGGTTTAGATTATCACGAACATCTCGCTACCTAGACCAATGTACTCTTATTTGAATTCAACATAAAATGGATACAAATATTTGAATTGGAGATCGTATGGTACATGTAGTTCATAGTGAAATATGATTACTGCTATATGCATGTTTTTTGTTATCAAGATAATATTTAAATGATTGTATAACTTGACAACAATCGTATTCAAAAAAGGAAAATTGATTCAAATTTAGTCCATATGGTAGACGACAATATATATGTTCATAGGGTGGAGTAAAATGTTCATATATGATGGAAGATCAAAATGTAGGACTACATCCACTATAAACCGCAAGCTCACCTAACGATATATTCGAATTCAACATAACGCGGATTAAAAAATTGAATTTCGAGATCCTGGCATTTGTAATCATATAAAAAGGGACATGACTCTTTCTTTTGGTGGGAATTGATTTGTTTTTTTGTTGTTGTTGAGTGAAGTGCGAATCGATTTGGTACTGTACAGGGAAATCTTGTTCTCCCGATTTTTTTTTACATTCTTCTTGTAGTTTTTTCAATGACATCTATAGCAATATAGTAAAGGGGGACATGACTCTCTTGTGTCTTGTATGAATTGTTTTTTGTACACGTTAAGTTTGTTCTGCCGAACAAGGAATCCGCGTCTTGTTATCCCGAAATTTTCAAGCTCGAGTATCTTTTGTCTCATCTGTTTTCAAACTCCCACCTCTTCAACCCGCTCCGCGCCTTGTTATCCCAAAATTTCGACGCGCGCGAAAACTCCCTCCTCATCCGAAATCAGTCCCGCAGCCCAGACACGCGAAATCCCCCTTCTACCCCTCAGCCGGAAATGCCGGCTTGACGTCGCGGTGTCAAAACCGGTGGGGGTATGCTGGTAACTTATCCTACATTTCGGACAAGCACGTCCCTAAGCCATGGCTCCCCCCTACCTTCCCCTTCGTCCACCCATTCCTACACCGAGGCCGCCAAAACCCGCGAAACCCCACGCTCCTCCGTCGACCTCCCGACCGCCGCCCAGCCAGAGACTCTTCCCCGACGACGTCATCCACCGCAACAGCTAGCCGTCCCTCATCCACCGCACCGGATGAGGATCCGTCGTTGATCTCGTCGTCTCGCTGGATCAGCCGCCCCGTCCTCCACCTCTAGGAGCTGCCCCGATGTTCGCCTCGTCTATCACGCCACCTCCATCCCAACAACGCCGTCTTGACCTGCCCCACCGGAACCGCAACACCCTCACCAATTCCTCCAATGAAGCCGAGGCCCACTCGGCGCCACCAAGGAGGTTCTGCACTCACCACTGCATTTTATCTTTTATTCAATCTCGCGGGGCTGCCGGTGCTCGATACCGAGCAGCCATGGCGGGTCTCCATCGACGGCGCCGTCGCCGGCCACTTCATCCACGGTGTCTCTCCCCCATGTCGTTGCTTCCTTGACGGTGACTTCCACACCGGCACTAGCTGCAGCTGCTCAGGCTCTCGCTCACGCTGCTGCTGCTCCGGCTCTCGCTCGTGTTCCGGCTCTTTTGTTGATGTCGGTCGCGCTGCTGCACTGCTCTTGCTTTCGTTCGTGCTGCTGCTCTTATCTGCTATTGCTGTCGGTCGCGCTGCTGCTCCGCCCTTGTTCGTGTTGCTCCTCTGCTCTTGCTCTCGCTTGCGCTGCTGTTGCTGTTGCACGACCTCCGGTAGCTACATGAGTTGGGTGGGCAACAAACAGTAGATGGCCCATTCTCTATCTTTTTAAACTGAAGCTATAATCTACCTGCTATCATTAGTTTTGGATCTATCCACTCATTTGCTACCATCGGTCTTGATTTCTGCATGCACTCCTTAGGCCTTACAAAATCTAACTATTTTATTATTATGCATGTCAGTTATTGTACAAATCGTACTGAACATGTAGAGAAAAAGAGAAGACCGTTGCATGGGAATATAATGTCATGCAGACGCCGCTCCATGGTTGGCGAAGTGCCCCCCTCCCGCCATTCCAGATTGTGTTCCAGAGGAAGATAACTGTTCGGATGGGGATTCAGAGGGAGCCGACCGCTCCTATTTACCACCTAAGGTGTTTTCTCTAACCTTACATGCTGATGTTGGTCATATCATGCATATGGCGCCTCGCATTGCTTACATTATACATCTTATATGTCATCAGCTTAGTTTAGATTTGCTTTGTGTGAATGCCACCTGTTTGGTTTCTATATCATACTCCCACCGTTTCTAAATATTTATCTTTTTAGAGATTTCAACAAGTGACTACATACGGAGCAAAATGAGTGAATCTACACTCTAAAATATGTCTATATACATCCGTATGTGGTAGTCCATTTGAAATCTCTAAAAAGACAAATATTTAGGAACGGAGGGAGTATATGGGAATTATGCAATGCCATCTTCTTTAGCCAGGCATCATATACGTGAATCATGCAATGCCATCCTGTTTAGCCAGTCATCGTATATGTGAATTGTATCGTGCCATATTTTTTTCATAATGTATTCCATTTGTCAACAATGTTTATACATTCATCTACTCTTCCTGTGCATCAGCCATTTGAGTCGGTCATGGGAAAATCTGGAGTGAAAACAAGGTCTTCTGAGCAGTCAGTGCTACCTGTCGATGCAGATTTCTTGCTGGTTACAGATAGCTCCTCAGAGGAGGATTCAGAGACAGATGACCAGTCGTATCCCCCCCCCCGAGGTGCATGCTCTAACTTGGCAGGGTTATATTGCTCATATCATGCATATGGTGTCTTGCATTGCCATGCCATCTGCTTAGATTAGACATGCTTTGTGTGAATGCCTCCTGTTTGCTTTCTATATCAGATATGTGAATTATGCAATGCCATGTTTTTCAGCCAGTTATCATATATGTGAATTATGCACCGCCATGTAGCCAGGCATCATATATGTGAATTATCTCATGCCATCTTTTTTTCATTACGTATTCCATTTGTCGACAATCTGTGTATATTGAACTACTCTTCATGTGTATCAGCCATTTGAGCCGGTTATGGAAAAATCAGGAGTGAAAACAAGGTCTTCAGAGCAGGCAATGGTACCTGTTGAAGCATATATCTCGATGGTTACAGGGAGCTCCTCAGAGGAGGATTCAGAGACAGATGACCAGTCCTATATCCCACCTGAGGTGTATGCTCTAAGTTGCAATGTTTATATTTCTCATATCATGCATATGGTGTCTTGCATTGCTTAGTTTAGACATCATATGCACAATATTGAATTCCATCTGCTTAGTTTAGAGATCATACATGCGAGTGCCAGCTGCTTAGTATATGAATCAATTATGTCAATTGTATCATGCCATCCTGTATACTTAGACAACATGTATGTGAATTATTTCATCCCAACCTATTTGAGAAAGACATCATATAGTTTTGTCATGTCATCCTGTTTAGATACTCATCATATGTTGAATTATGCCATTATATCCTGTTAAGTTATCCATCATATATCTGAAACTGTGTCATGCTATCCTGTTTAGTTAGGCATCATATATGTGAAATTGTGTCATGCTGTCCTGTTTGGTTAGACAACATATATGTGAATTACCACATCTGTCTATCATACAATGTCTGTACGTTCAATTTCTTTTCTTGTTTATCAGCCATTTGAATTGGAGGGGGTGATGGCAGTATCTAAGGGAGCAAAAACCCGTTCTTCACAAAAGACAGTGCTACCCGTCGATGCAGATAGAACCATGGTTGTACTGGCCCACAAACTAGCCCCACCACACATAATCGAGACTCTTCCAGATTGCACACTTACACCGTTGGGCAGAGAACCAGCTACAACCCATCTAACCCCAACCCCAGCGGATAGTAACCCACTTCTAGTTGACAAAGCACCATGTCCACCACAGAGTACCCCCACACGAGCAGTTTGTAAAGCAACTGCAGTGCCCAAAGCACGAAGACCACCACAGCGAACCCAAACTCCATGTTTAAAGCAGAAGAGCAACTGTTCTCAGGTCAGATTCCGTAGCTATGGTCCATACTCCTTTGCTGTTGCATCACTGTATTTACTCATACCAACTACTTTCGAATTTGAAGGATCCAATTGAAACTCCAATGGCGCAACAGGTATGTTTTAAACCTATTTCTTTAACTGGATTGCTGTTCTAACTTCTTGCTCTATGTTGATTTCAGTTTCAGTTGTATAAACAGTTATGTTCTCATGTGATGCACATTACAAGTGTTGCCAATGCTGTGTAGTTTCTCACACTTATATTCTGTCTATGCTGCTGTGTCTTAAAAATATATGAGTTGAACTGTGTCTCTATCTTGATTAGGCAACATAAACTAGAATGATATGGACAATACAGTGACCATAGTACATAGATATATGTTTGTTTCATGCTGTTATCCTGTCCACCTTACTACTGAACCGGTTTACCAAAATGAGTTTCGTATACTACATGCTAAACCTGTGATGTGTCTGCTTGTTTCTCTTGTAGTATGCGAACAGAATATTGGAGAAGAGCACCCCACTATGCAATGGTAGAGAAAGTAATGCAGATAAGGTTCAAGATAGTGAGACAGCCCTGTTGGTCTCCACGAAAGGTGATAAAAACGATCTTGTAGACAGTGAGAAAACCCCACAGTCCTGCGTTGATGTAGTGTTCGAGTTACTGGCCAGTACCGCTGGCACAAGCTCTTCGAACTCGCTGCCTGAATCACTTTGGCTTCTTTAGTCTCAGCTACAAGCTGAAAGGCATCAGTCAGTTGTGCTGCGGCAAGAAGCCAAAGGACTGAGGAAGTCCTTCTAGAATTCAGATGCATACTTTTGGGTGCAACAGCAAGTGCTGGAGGATTTAAGCGCCAAACAAGAGAAAGTTAATAAGCTTGCTAAGCATCTTGCCAGCATTATGGGTACGCAGGATATTGTTTCTTGAGCTCTTCTGAAGTGGTTTAAGTTCTGGACTTGTTTTGCTGCGGCATTTATTTGCACTGGTCGCCAACTTTGACAACCAGTGTATATGATATGCTGCTTTGTTCCCTATTTTGCACTGGTGGCGAACTTTGATGCCCAGTGGATGTAATATGTGTAATAGCCGTGATAGCCTAGCGTAAGTTGCTTGCTTATTTGTTTCCTTGTTGTCTTGTTGATTTGTTTGCTTGTAGTCAGTGCAGTTCTTTTTCCGCGGTTTGCTAGTAGCCGCAATAACCTATTTTTTTTAAACTAGGCCACAACAACCATGGGCTACATATTTACTGTAGTTACCATGGGCCTCCTATGGGCCGTAGAAACAATGGTCCTTCTTAGGGCCGTAGAAAGAATGGGCCTTCTACGGGCCGTAGCATCAATGAGCCTTCTACGGGCCATAGCATCAATGGGCCTTCTACGGGCCGTATGATCGATAGGCCAAACATGGGCCAATAACAGACCACATTATGGGCCGTAAACGGGCTAGATTTGGAATCGTCCGTTCATGGGCCGACAATAACAGACCGTCGTTAATCGGCCGTATTTGATGATGTTATGAAAATGGCCCAACTGAGTAACGGGCCGCAAACGGGCCGATTGTAAGCACGGGCTGAATTTGGCCCACAGGCAGAAAAGGCCAATGATGGGCCGTAAGTAACTGAATGCTGGAAATGAGCCCAAGAAGAAATGGGCCTTGAGAAGGCTGAAACATAACACAGGTTGGAAACGGCCCAATGGAATAATGGGCCGTTAATGGGTATAAAGAGGTGCAGTGTTCATTGCGGGCCAGATTCACCACGGGCCGTTAATGGGCCAAGAGTTACAAATGGTCTCGTATGGGCCGAAAGAGATCATGGGCCATACATGGGCCGGAAGTTACAATGGGCTGGAATCATATTGGAAGGCCCAGATGAAGCTACTAGGCTTAATTCGGATAGGCCGTAATGGGCCGTGAGTTAGCGGGCTGTAAATGGGCTATATACGAACAGGTTGTTAACAGGCTTTCCGTGGGACGGCCCGTTACCTTTTGACCAAGTTAAAGGGGACGGCCTTTTCACTGGAATGGGCCTCTATTGGGCCATGCCATGTTCGACGTATCATAGGCGCCTCCTGTCCAATGAATGGATGACATCTATCCCAACGGTGAGCCAACACGTGTTTCCTCCGGCCAATGAGAATTTTACACGTGGAAAATCCTCATTGGTCTGGGCTGTTAGCGGGTTATCGGATCCAATACCGGACCCGATAGCTTAACGGTGTTCCGTTACGGTGGATGCCACGTGTCGGTCACCCTTTACGAAAGCACTTCCATGACGCGTGATTTATCGTCATGGAAGTGGACACTTCCGTGATTATATTTTGGTAATGTCACGGAACACTTCTACGACAGCACAGGTATGACTATCTTGATTCTGTCATAAATTTGTCATGGATGTACATGCATGACAGAAAACGTGACCTACTTTGACAAACACGCATCATCACGGAAGTGTCTTTTTTGTAGTGTAACCATATATAATCATAACAAAAATAGCATACCTATGACATTTGATCACACTGCCGGCTTACTATACTAGTGTAGTAAGGGTGAGAACCCAAAAATTGAGTGCACAATGCCCTGTTCAATTATCATATACTGTCGGCTTATAGCGCCATATGCAGCAACGGGTAATATCCTAAAACTTAGAGCACAGCGCTTCCAAGTATATAAGATCATCATATACTGGCGACTTATAGTCCACCGCCAGGCCGGGTTAATAAACACCGGTTAATTTCATATATGAACCATGAAGCATCATAACCCTCATCGGTTTTCAACCATGTATTAACATGTCACAAAAGATGAACCTCCAAAAAACTTTCAAATATAAATCAAAAGAAAAACAAGGCTTTTCATAGGCTGCCAGGCCTAAAAATCAAGTGCTTTCACGGGCCGCACAGCCACTGAGTTAAACCTTCATACAAACCTTATAAGCCAGACCTCACATGACCAATCGTCGTTTTAACTTTGACAAGTTCAGGGTCTGTATAAGATTGACATGTCAAAAGTACGGCGGGTCATTCCAGGATTACCTGGGCGGAGTGGCAGACTTAAAAAGGCAGGATAACCCGGATTTTTAGGTGAATACACCTGGCTTCCAAGCCTGGCTTTTAAGCCTATTACAAGGGTCACAAAAACTCTTGTCCATTGAACAAAGAGCCCCCAAGTAACATTTTATTCCATGCATATAAGCCGGATCAACAAGGCATGTCATAGCCATGCCCAATGAGCAGGAAGCCCCCAAGTGATATATTTTTGAGCTGTGCTCGCCGGGTACCTATGTTTGAGTTGTGTTGTGCAACAAACTCTCTTTGGTCCCTGGAACTCGGCATCAAGCCTTTAAGTGATCAAATAAAGTAACAATAAAGACTCAGTTTCTGAGAAATGAAATGACAGAGGCCCTGAATTATCAGGGATGCCGGCTTTATTATATCGATCATAATATATACATTGTCAAAATAAGAACATCAGAAGAGCCGGTGGCTCACGTATACACTACTACGGAAAACGTTATACACAGAACTTTAGCAGTAGAGCTTGTTAAAAAAGCCCGCTACTACTAGACAGCAGTAGCGTGTGCAAAATAAGCGCGCTGCAGATGCATATATATATATATATATATCAGTAGCGCGTCTCATAGAAAACTCGCTACTATTAAAATTCCAACCACTAAGCCGACGGGCTACACATAGTAGTAGCGATCTTTAAAAAACAGCGCTACCGCTAATGTCCTTATAGCAGCACGTTTATGTGTAAAGCGCTACTGCTAACGAAAATAAAATAAAATGAAAACAAATAGAAAAGTAAATGAAAATGGAAGAAATAGAAAAAGGAGAATGGAAAAATATATAATGTAAAGAAAAATAAACGAAAAAGGGAAAAAAAGGATGAAGGCATAGCAGTGGCGCGTTTGCTAAAACGCGCTATAGCTAACTTAGCTATAACGCGTTTTCCCTAACGCGCTACCGTTATTTTAGACTTAATGCAAAAACGGTTTCCCCCCGGCCACCACTTCTCCCCCAAATCCCTCGCGCCCCGCCACTTCACCGCCCGTCTCCCCCACTTCGTCGTCGCCCCGACTTCGCCTCCATCTCCTGCCAGCGTCGACGCCGCGCTCATCCTCACCGCCGCCGCCCAGCCTCACCGCCGCCGCCGCCTCTCGGGACGCCCTTGACCTCACCGTCGCCGCCCTCGACCTCACCACCACCGCCCTCGACATCACCGCCCCCGAGCCCGCCCTCGCCGCCCCTACCTCCGCTGCCGAGCACCTCCCCGCCACCGTCTCTCCCCTCTCTGTAAGCCCCCCACCCCTCCCCCACCCCCTCTCTCTTTGCTTTTTCTTCCTCTGCCATGTTAATTAGAAGTAGTAGTAGATGTCAATTAGTACTAGGGTTCATACATAATGATTTTTAGTAGTAGTAGTAGATGTTAATTAGTAGTAGTGATGGTACTAGTTAACTAGGGCAGTATGGTTAATAGTAGATGTTTTTTAGTTAGGGTAATAATAGATGTTAAGTATTAGATAATGTAGATGTTAATTAGTTCAGTAGGGTTTAGTTTTTTAATTGAGTTTGTTTAACTAGATGTTAATTAGGGAAGTAGGGTTTAGTTTAGAGTAAAGTTTAGTTTAGTAGCTAACTAAATATAATCTATATTTGGTTTTTGAATTCAGTTTGAGAGAGCATGAGATTTGTGTAGATTTTATTTAAGTGTCAAAAGCTAGGACATGCAAATCTGAAGTGGTCAGGATATATGCAAATTCCTCAATTGTGTTCGCCCATGTTTCGATTGTGCCCAAGTGGCCTTTTGTTGTTTCCAGGGAATGAAGCTGAGTGGCCTATGTTTTGCCGGAATGTTGATTCATTTCCGTTCCGGCAAATTTCAGGTTCTTGATTTGTCCACTTTTTAGCACAGGTCATGCCGAAATTTTCCGTGAATTTCGGCATGACTTGTGCTACAAACTAGGACATATCGACTGCCCGGGATTTTCCGCACCGGGAAGGAGTCAACATTCCTGCAAAACATAGGCCTTTTTTATGTCATTATTCATTTTATTAGGTCTAGAATTAATTGACTAGATTTAATCGTAGGAAACATGGCTAGCGACGATGAAGGACAGGGTTCTAGTTATTGCGACGATGTCTACCTGGCGGCAGACGAATTTTTGAGCCTTGCTGACGATCAACCGATGTTGTTGCTGGGCCCACCGGTCGCATCGGGGACTGAGACCGGCGCCGAGACTCAGACCGGCGCTGAGACTCAGACCGGCATCGAGACTGGCACTGCCTCGGGGAGCGGAGCCGGTGTAGAACCGAAAGCAAAGAGGCAACGATTTCCTAACAAACTCAGGACTACTAGACTGGTGGTCACGGAGGTGGACGACGGCAATTTTGAGCCAACCGCGCCCGATGAAGCGCGCGCGTGCTACGACAATCAAATAGGCTGCATCGTACGGACAACTGCCACCATCAACAATGAGAAACTACAGAAGATAGATAATATGAGGCCCTCCCTCCTAAAGAAGCTGCACCAGATATTCTTGTTCCCGAGCCGGAATGAAAAGGATTATAAAGATCCAGATAAGGACCCGGCAATGAAGAAGATAAATAAACACGCCATGTCCAAGTTTAGCGACGCAGGCCGCCTGGAAAACAAGGGTGAAAGGAAAGATCGACAAAAAGGAACTGTCGCTGTTCTGGGAATGGGGGCCCCCAGACTTGCCTGCCTGCGGCCCACAGCGTGGCTGAGCTAGAGGCCCGTACGGCCCATCTTCCTCAACAAGGCATTCAAGACCCTCGCGAGGGGCCAAGCCTCGCGAGGTGGACGACACAAGACCTCCTCAGGAGCGGCCTCGCCAGGCAGGCTCACTAGGAGCGGAGAGATCAAGGCAAGGCAAACCTCGCGAGGCTCTCATGACGTGAGCCATGACGATCGACACCAGGCGGGCGCCATGCGGGCGCCAGCACGCGCAGCGTCCTTTGTTTCCTCTTTGGTGCTAAGGAGGCAGGCGCAGCCGCGGAGTACCGAGGCATCAAGCAAAGGTTTCCATATCGGTGCAAAGAGACCAGGACCCGAAGGACGGCAAGACGGAGGTCACCATGTAGCCCAAGGCGGCGCCACCACCAGAGCCTTTTGCAGGCGAAGACCACTTTTGTCAGGATAAGTTGTACTAGTTGTCCCCTTACGAATTTGCCGTTGTTGGCTCCCTTCCCGCTCAATATTTCGGGGGAGGACCAGGGCCTATATAAGTAGAGCTAGCCAACACCGTAGGGGATAACTCATTCAGAGGCATCTCACCCACACAGGTTCACCAAGCACAAGAACACCTCAACCTCAGGAGGTTGTTCTTCCCCTTGTACTGTTCATCATCAGCCCAAGAGGCAATCCACCACCACCACACTGGAGTAGGGCATTACACCACAATGGTGGCCCGAACTAGTATAAGTCTTGTGTCTTACTGTGTTGCGAGTTCGTCAAGTTCGTCTGCAAGATCTTAGAGAGCTAGGGCGTGGATCGGTAGGGAGGAAACCTTCGCGCGCACCCCAGTGTTCGAACATGAAGGGTTTTGCCGGAACCCGAGATCCGACATTTGGCGCGCCAGGTAGGGGTGCGCCGAAGCTTCCTTTCGTCGCTCCGCGCCCCGGTGCTCCGTCGTCTCCATGGTGGACGCTCGCCGTGCTCGGGCTGAGCACCGGGCAGCCCTCGCCACCCGTGTTGCTCAAACGGCTCCCGTCGGCGGGCCACCTCATCGTTCCCCGTCACCTGCCGCCAACGCCACCTTCGGCCCGGCGGGGAACGAGCAGCAAGCATCCTCACTGCACCCTTCGGTGCGGCGGGACGGCCGCACTGCCACTCCATTGCTGACCCCGGCCGGTTCCTCGTCCCATGCACGTCGCACTCCCATGGACGCGTTGGCCGCGCTCCTCATGGCGAACGAGCTCCTGCGCTACCGCCCGGTCGACGACCTCTATGAGGACTGGCTCGACCGTGTCACCGATCTTGTCCGCGCCGCAGGGGGCTCCCCGGCGTCGTCCCTCTCACTGCCTCGCCCTCCGCCAACCACGGGTGACGTGGCTCACGGAGTGCCTCCACCACCTCTGCATCAAGACGGTGCCCTGGCGCCAAGACGCGCCGCTCCATGACGCGACCCACCGTACCCCGTGCCTGCGCGTGATGAGAGAAGCTGTCAAGAAGTCCCTCCGCCGCAAGAAAACGCTCCGCCGCTCCTCGCACCACCGCGCCAGGACCGGCCACCGCGGCAAGACCGCGCGCCACCGGTAGCGGCAGGGCGCGGACCCCATCAAGACCAAGCTCCACCCCCAAGTCGGGCCCCGGTAACCACAGCCGGCTGCCATGCTTTCACCCCCGAGCTGCGTAGCATCGCCTGGCCGGGAAAGTTCAAGCCGGATCTGCCTCCTCGCTACGACGGCACCCCGACCCCGTGGAGTTCCTGCAGCTCTGCGAGCTGAGCATCGAAGCGGCCAACGGTGATGAGAAAGTCATGGCGAACTGGTTTCCCATGGCTCTCAAGGATGGCGCCCGCTCCTGGCTCCTGAACCTGCCACCGGGCTCGATCTCCTCCTGGGACGAGATGCGCGACCGCTTCGTCGCCAACTTTCAGGGCACTCGCGACCGCCCGCCGGCTGCGGGTGACTTGCGCCGCGTCAGGCAGCAACCAGGAGAGACCCTCCAGAAGTACATCTAGTGCTTCAACAACGTCCGCCTCAAGATCCCCAAGGTGATGGACGAGGCCATCATCTCTGCATTCTCTGATGGCGTCCGCTACGTCAAGATGAAGGAAGAGCTCGCTATCCACGGGGAGTTGTGCACGTCCCTGGAGTTGTTCAACCTGGCGACCAAGTGCGCAAGAGCTTAGGAGGGGCGCCTCTCCCTCCTCGAGCTCCCAGCTGCAGACCCGGAGGAGAAGAAAGCCAAGGCCAAGGATGTGAAGCGCAAGGGAGCAGTCGTGCTCGCAGCAGAACCAGACACCAAGCAAGGCAGGGACCAACCAGAGTCGTCCAAGAGCAGTCGTCCGTTCTGCGCCTTCCACAACCTGAACACCCAGAACACCAGGGACTGTCAAGAGCTCAGAGCCATTCGCGAAGGACGCTTCAGTCGGCGCCCCGAGCGCGGCGACCGGGGCTACGGCAGAGGAGGAGGACGTGGTGGCGGACGCTGGGACAACCGTGGCCCGCGCCAAGAGTGGCGCGATCGGCCTTGCGAGGACCGCTGGCAGGATCAGCCTCGGGAGGGCACTAATAGAAAAAAGGCTTTTAGTGGCGCACCAGTTTTTGCTATTAATGGCGCACTATAGGTGCGCCACTATTAACACGCCACTAGTAATTGTTAGTAATGGCGCACCTTTGATGCGCCATTGGTAATCCAAATACCAGTGGCGCACCACATGGTGCGCCACTACTAACCCTTAGGTGCTCCACTGGTATTCCCTCCAGGTGCGCCACTAATAGCCTTATAGGTGCACCACTAGTAATAAAGGAAGGTGCGCCACTAATAAGGGCTTAAATGCGCCACTAGTAATGTATTTGGAAAACAAAAAAATCCAAATTTACAGAAAACAACCTATAAGGAAAATAATTTAAAAACAAAAAATGAAATAGAATCATAATATTTATTATAGTAAGAATATTACAATGTCTTTACATGTATCCAATAAAAGGAAAATTGCAAGGAAATAAAAGAAAATCCTAAAACTAATCTTCTAGTAATCTTTTCTTCTTTTTCTTCACTTTATCCCTGCAAAATGTAACAAAATAAACAGAAAGACAAACAAACTATTTATAACATGTCAATACTGTCATTTTTTATGCAGAACTAGATATGAGCATATATTTCTAGAATTACATGGTGTGAATATTGTACGAGTAAGATTATAATGGAAATGAATTTTGAGTATATACTCCTATTTATACTGCCTTGTGAATGTTAAGTTTGCACATCACACTACTGAATTATGATGGCGTAAAGTTTATATGAAACTAATGAACAAGTTCATAAGTATCAGCTTTATAAGAACTGTCCCCATTATTCACCCGTTGTTACTTGCATGCCCTGTGTTAGTCCTCAATGTCATGAAGATTTACCTCAGGAGGCCAGCACTAACCCAACTGATATATCAGTTACTCACTTGCACTCAAGTAACTATAAGTATGTTAAATATGTAGCAAAGGAGGATTTTTCACACCCCGAGACTTTAGCCTGTTGCTTATGTAGCTATGGAAAGGATGGAAAGAAAAGAAGCAAGCAATTTTCTATCTGTTAGTATCATGTTTCTTTTCAGAAAATGACTGCAGAAATTAAGTTTCAAGATAGGATAGTAGCAAGCATACTCAACCACAGCACCAGATCTGGGAATTTTACCTTGCAACGGTCGCATAACTTCACACCATCAAATGTTAGCTTGTTTATCTTTATGGTTTTCCACAGATCCTCTGCGTACGGGTGGCATCCATCCACTAAAATACTATCAAAGCAAACCATGTCTGTAAGAAGGTAAAATACTAAGGAACCTGCTCTCATAATTCATAGTAAATAAACCGCCAGCAAAGAGGTTGTTCCGAAAGTACAGTGTGCTGCTTACTTTGGTCTGAAGCGATTGATTGGTACAGGTTCTTTAAGAAGCTCATTTAGTGCATCCAGTGAGCCCTGAAAATTATTTGAACTGTCAACTTGAGCTTTGTGTTTAGCAGCAGTGCATATAGCCTTCATAGTTCATACATAGGCCAAACAGTCTGAGCGGTGAACGATGAACTGTACCTGGGATGATATCAGGAACGGGAAGCAATCCGTGAAGGTGATCTTGTAGCCTTGAGCATACTCAGGATTAGTCGGCCTGATTTCGGACTCTGTGAAAAGCATGAAAAGGAGACATTCTCCATAAGTACCAGAGACGATCTCACCGAGAATACATTTTCTTAATATTTTTCGACACGTATACAAGGTATATTTTGCGATGAAAGAACATCACAAGGCACACACCTTCTTTAAACCGCACGAGCCGACTTGGCTTCCCGAAATAGGCGAAGAGCCATTCAGCTGCTTCAGCTCCTTCATCATAAGCAGAACCAGACCACTCCCAGATGGAGACGTCGTCAAGCGTGGCGTGTTCCGTAGCAAGAGGGACCTTCACTGTGTCCATCCCGGGTGCTCTTATAACTGCAATCAGCAGAGGGTCAAATAAAATTGATGTTCAGGTGATTTCCTCTGAAACATTAAAAATTAAGAAAGGACATCACAGTTCACATCCCAGGTGCTCTTATAAATGTTGTCAGCGTCTCTGAAACATACAAAAAGGAAGCCGCATCACAAGTCACAATGTATCAAAGGGTATATACAATTACTTCTGACCACATCTACTAGTGCTAGTGTATTGCTTCATCAAACAACAAGCAGTATCCAGCAACACATGGGAGACAGAACATTTTGCAGGAAACTAAATTAGTCTGAACAAATTGTCTGTTAAAACAAAACAGAGAGGCAGTGGCTAAACTTTCTCTGATGGTGCTCCATTGGGGTTTACACACCTTAATTTGGAAAATATTTAATCAGGAAGAAAATTAGAGCACATCTTCTTGTGAACCAAAATCACTAGTACAGTACAACTTGACGAACAAACAACTATTGGTCAAAATTAAATTACTGCAACCCATCTTCTCCTCTGGTTGAACATATCTTACTCCAGTGCAAAATCGGTCGGAACAGATCAAATGTCTAACGTCAATGATCAAGAAAGAAAGAAGGAAAAACAAGAGTACCCAAGCAGGAGTCGGGGGCGGGCTGCCAGTCCTCGTCGAAGGCCGGCGGCGGCAACTCCACCTCCACCAGCGCCATCCTGGGCTCCACCCGCTGCATGAGGGCCCTGCCCTTGGCGTTCACCACCACCCACTGCCGGTCCCACCTGAACCCTGCAGTCCGTCGGCCGCCGCCATCAGATGAGAACAGAGCTCAGCACGATAGAGGAAAAATGATTGGTTTCGGTGAAGCAATCAACCAAGCTCAGCTCAACTACACGAACAGAGCTCAGCGTCGTTTCTGTAAAGTCTCTGCAGGTAGTCCAGTATCATTAGAGCATCCGGTGAGGAGGGTCGGGGAAGGAGCTCACCATGGCTCCATGCCCTGGATCTGGTGTGAGGGAGGGGGAAGGGGGCTCGCCGTGGTCGGAAGGGAGAGGAAGAGGCGGTCGGCCGGGGCTTCCCAATCTAGATCGAGGTCGAGGGAGGTGGGTGGGTGTGTCAGGAGGAAAGGGAGGGGAGAGAACGTGACTAGAGGGAGGGGATAAGGGGTGATAGCAATGGCGCACTGGTAGGGGGTGCGCCATACGTTATAAATAGCAATGGCGCATCTCTTACAGGTGCGCCATTACTAGTTAAAACTAGTAATGGCGCACTTTCTCCCGGTGTGCCACTACTAAGTCTGGGGAGGGGTGGGGGCTAGGACAAAACTAGTAATGGCGCACCACACACCAGGTGCCCCATTAGTAATATGGCCACTAATGGCGCACCCATATCTGGTGCGCCACTGCTATATAGCAGTGGCGCACCAGATACATGGTGCGCTATTAATGTTCATATTACCTATATCCGTTTTTGTAGTAGTGGGACGCCTGGAGGGATCAGCCTCGCGAGGATCGTCCTCAAGGCAACCCTGGACTCCCTCCGCTGCCACCACCACCAAGAAGGACTGACGACCACCATCAAGACGAGGGGGCTGGGGGCTTCCAGGAGCCGCGTGCTATCGCTTGCATCCTGGGCGGGGCCCAGGCCCCAGCCTCGCAGCGTATCTTGAAGCAGTTTGCTCGTGAAGTGAATGCAGTCCTCCCCAAGCTCGAGGCCACATGCCCGCTCAGATGGTCCCAGTGCCCCATCATGTTCAACTCAGCAGATCAGCTCAAGTGCGCGGCCACCGCTGGCGCCCTCCCGATGCTTTGCTCCCCGGTCATTAGCAACATGCAAGTTACCAAGACCCTCATCGACGGCGGCACAGGGCTCAACATCCTGTCCGCCGACACGTTCGACAACCTCCAAGTGCCTTATGACCAGCTCCAGCCTACCAAGCCTTTCTCAGGAGTGACCGACGGTTCCACCACCCCGATAGGGCAGGTCCGCCTCCCTGTCACCTTTGGAGAGCACAAGAACTACCGCACCGAGCTCATCGACTTCGACGTCACGCACATCCGTCTGCCGTACAATGCCATCCTCGGGTATCCAGCCCTGGCCAAGTTCATGGCGGTGACCCATCACGGCTACAATGTTCTCAAGATGCCGGGGAGCGGCGGAATCATCACGGTCCCGTGTGAAGAGAGAGATGCGGTGTGCTCCCTCGAGCGTGCCTTCCCAGCTGCAGCAATCGACGACCCCAGCAACAACGGCGAGGGCCCTCCTGAGGCCATCCCCAAGAAGAAGAAGAAGCTGCGCCGAGCACGACCTCAGGAGGGTGGCATCACAACAGGAGCCTCGTCAGGATCAGCGCCCGCTCCAGGGGCGCCTCCCTCCGTTGCATAGGAAGGTGCGCCCGGTGAAGGAAATATGCCCTAGAGGCAATAATAAAGTATTATATATTTCCTTATATCATGATAAATGTTTATTATTCATGCTAGAATTGTATTAACCGGAAACATAATACATGTGTGAATACATAGACAAACAGAGTGTCACTAGTATGCCTCTACTTGACTAGCTCGTTAATCAAAGATGGTTATGTTTCCTAGCCATAGACATGAGTTGTCATTTGATTAACGGGGTCACCTCATTAGGAGAATGACGTGATTGACTTGACCCATTCCGTTAGCTTAGCACCCGATCGTTTAGTATGTTGCTATTGCTTTCTTCATGACTTATACATGTTCCTATGACTATGAGATTATGCAACTCCCGTTTATCAGAGGAACACTTTGTGTGCTACCAAACGTCACAACGTAAATGGGTGATTATAAAGGTGCTCTACAGGTGTCTCTAAAGGTACTTGTTGGGTTGGCGTATTTCGAGATTAGGATTTGTCACTCCAATTGTCGGAGAGGTATCTCTGGGCCCACTCGGTAATGCACATCACTATAAGCCTTGCAAGCATTGTGACTAATGAGTTAGTTGCGGGATGATGTGTTACGGAACGAGTAAAGAGACTTGCCGGTAACGAGATTGAACTAGGTATTGAGATACCGACGATCAAATCTCGGGCAAGTAACATACCGGTGACAAAGGGAACAACATATGTTGTTATACGGTCTGACCGATAAAAATCTTCGTAGAATATGTGGGAGCCAATATGGGCATCCAGGTCCCGCTATTGGTTATTGACCGGAGACGTGTCTCGGTCATGTCTACATAGTTCTCGAACCCGTAGGGTCCGCACGCTTAACGTTACGATGACAGTTTTATTGAGTTTTGATGTACCGAAGGAGTTCGGAGTCCCGGATGAGATCGGGGACATGACGAGGAGTCTCGAAATGGCCGAGACGTAAAGATCGATATATTGGACGACTATATTCGGACTTTGGAAAGGTTCCGAGTGATTCGGGTATTTTTCGGAGTACCGGAGAGTTACGGGAATACGTATTGTGCCTTATTGGGCCATACGGGAAAGAAGGAAAAGGGCCTCAAGGGTGGCCGCACCCCTCCCCTTGGTCTGGTCCGAATTGGACTAGGGAAGGGGGACGCCCCCTTCCTTCCTTCTCTTTTTCCCTTCCTCTTTTCCTATTCCATATGGGAGGTGGAATCCTACTAGGACTAGGGAGTCCTAGTAGGACTCCACACTTGGTGCGCCCCCTCCTAGGGCCGGCCTCCTCCTCCCTTGCTACTTTATATACGGGGGCAGGGGGCACCCCAGAGACACAACAATTGATCCTTGAGATCTCTTAGCCGTGTGCGGGGCCCCCCTCCACCATATTACACCTCGATAATACCGTTGCGGAGCTTAGGCGAAGCCCTGCGTCGGTGGAACATCATCATCGTCACCACGCCGTCATGCTGACGAAACTCTCCCTCAACACTCGGCTGGATCGGAGTTCGAGGGACGTCATCGAGCTGAACGTGTGTAGAACTTCGGAGGTGCCGTGCGTTCGGTACTTGATCGGTCGGATCGTGAAGACGTACGACTACATCAACCGCGTTGTGATAACGCTTCCGCTGTCGGTCTACGAGGGTACGTGGACAACACTCTCCCCTCTCGTTGCTATGCATCACCATGATCTTGCGTGTGCGTAGGAAATTTTTTGAAATTACTACGTTCCCCAACAGTGGTATCCGAGCCTGGTTTTATGCGTTGATGCTATGCACGAGTAGAACACAAGTGAGTTGTGGGCGATATAAGTCATACTGCTTACCAGCATGTCATACTTTGGTTCAGCGGTATTGTGAGATGAAGCGGCCCGGACCGACATTACGCGTACGCTTACGCGAGACTGGTTTCACCGTTGCGAGCACTCGTTGCTTAAAGGTGACCGGCGGGTATCTGTCTCTCTCACTTTAGTTGAACCAAGTGTGGCTACGCCCGGTCCTTGCGAAGGTTAAAACAGCACCAACTTGACAAACTATCGTTGTGGTTTTGATGCGTAGGTAAGAACGGTTCTTGCTAAGCCCGTAGCAGCCACATAAAACATGCAACAACAAAGTAGAGGACGTCTAACTTGTTTTTGCAGGGCATGTTGTGATGTGATATGGTCAAGACATGATGTGATATAATGTGTTGTATGAGATGATCATGTTTTGTAACCGAGTTATCGGCAACTGGCAGGAGCCATATGGTTGTCGCTTTATTGTATGAGATGCAATCATCATGTAATAGTTTTACTTTATCACTAAGCGGTAGCGATAGTCATAAAAGCAATTATTTGGCGAGACGACAACGATACTACAATGGAGATCAAGGTGTCGAGCCGGTGACGATGGTGATCAAGCACGGTGCTTCGGAGATGGAGATCACAAGCACAAGATGATGATGGCCATATCATATCACTTATATTGATTACATGTGATGTTAATCCTTTATGCATCTTATCTTGCTTTGTTTGACGGTAGCATTATGAGATGATCCTTCACTAAATTATCAAAGTATAAGTGTTCTCCCTGAGTATGCACCATTGCAAAAGTTCTTCGTGCTGAGACACCACGTGATGATCGGGTGTGATAGGCTCTACGTTCAAATACAACGGGTGCAAAACAGTTGCACACGCGGAATACTCAGGTTAAACTTGACGAGCCTAGCATATAACAGATATGGCCTCGGAACACGGAGACCGAAAGGTCGAGCGTGAATCATATAGTAGATATGATCAACATAGTGATGTTCACCGTTGAAACTACTCCATCTCACGTGATGATCGGACATGGTTTAGTTGATATGGATCACGTGATCACTTAGAGGATTAGAGGGATGTCTATCTAAGTGGGAGTTCTTAAGTAATATGATTAATTGAACTTAAATTTATCATGAACTTAGTCCTGATAGTATTTTGCAAATTATGTTGTAGATCAATAGCTCGCGTTGTTGCTTCCCTGTTTTATTTTGATATGTTCCTAGAGAAAATTATGTTGAAAGATGTTAGTAGCAAAGATGCGGATTGGATCCGTGATCTGAGGATTATCCTCATTGCTGCACAGAAAAATTATGTCCTTGATGCACCGCTAGGTGACAAACCTATTGCAGGAGCATATGCAGACGTTATGAACGTTTGGCTAGCTCAATATGATGACTACTTGATAGTTTAGTGCACCATGCTTAACGGCTTAGAATCGGGACTTCAAAGACGTTTTGAACGTCATGGACCATATGAGATGTTCCAGGAGTTGAAGTTAATATTTCAAGCAAATACCCGAGTTGAGAGATATGAAGTCTCCAACAAGTTCTATAGCTAAAAGATGGAGGAGAATCGCTCAACTAGTGAGCATGTGCTCAGATTGTCTGGGTACTACAATCGCTTGAATCAAGTGGGAGTTTATCTTCCAGATAAAATAGTGATTGACAGAATTCTCTAGTCACCATCACCAAGTTAGTAGAACTTCGTGATGAACTATAGTATGCAAGGGATGACGAAAGTAATTCCCGAGCTCTTCGTGATGCTGAAATCGACGAAGGTAGAAATCAAGAAAAACATCAAGTGTTGATGGTTGACGAGACCACTAGTTTCAAGAAAAGGGCAAAGGGAAGAAGGGGAACTTCAAAAAGAACGGCAAGCAAGTTGCTGCTCAAGTGAAGAAGCCTAAGTCTGGTCCTAAGCCTGAGACTAAGTGCTTCTACTGCAAAAGGACTGGTCACTGGAAGCGGAACTACCCCAACTATTTGGTGGATAAGAAGGATGGCAAAGTGAACAAAGGTATGTTTGATATACAGATTATTGATGTGTACTTTACTAGTGTTTATAGCAACCCCTCGGTAATTGATACTGGTTCAGTTGCTAAGAGTAGTAACTCGAAACAGGAGTTGCAGAATAAACAGAGACTAGTAAAAGTGAACAAAGGTATATTTGATATACAGATTATTGATGTGTACTTTACTAGTGTTTATAGCAACCCCTCGGTAATTGATACTGGTTCAGTTGCTAAAGAATAGTAACTCGAAAACGGGAGTTGCAGAATAAACAGAGACTAGTAAAAGGCGAGGTGACGATGTGTGTTGGAAGTAGTTCCAAGATTGATATGATCATCATCGCACACTCCCTGTACTTTCGGGATTAGTGTTGAAACTAAATAAGTGTTATTTGGTGTTTGCGTTGAGCATGAATATGATTTGATCATGTTTATTGCAATACGGTTATTCATTTAAATTAGAGAACAATTGTTGTTCTGTTTACATGAATAAAACCTTCTATGGTCATACACACCAACGAAAATGGTTTGTTGGATCTCGATCGTAGTGATACACATATTCATAATATTGAAGCCAAAAGATGCAAAGTTAATAATGATAGTGCAACTTATTTGTGGCACTGCCGTTTAGGTCATATTGGTGTAAAGCGCATGAAGAAACTCCATACTGATGGAATTTTGGAATCACTTGATTATGACTCACTTGATACTTGCGAACCGTGCCTCATGGGCAAGATGACTAAAATGCCGTTCTCCGGAACTATGGAGAGAGCAACAGATTTGTTGGAAATCATACATACAGATGTATGTGGTCCGATGAATATTGAGGCTCGTAGCAGGTATCATTATTTTCTGACCTTCACAGATGATTTGAGCAGATATGGGTATATCTACTTGATGAAACATAAGTCTGAAACATTTGAAAAGTTCATATAATTTCAGAGTGAAGTGGAAAATCATCGTAACAAGAAAAATAAAGTTTCTACGATCTGATCGTAGAGAAGAGTATTTGAGTTACGAGTTTGGCCTTCAGTTAAAACAATGTGAAATAGTTTCACTACTCACGCCACCTGGAACACCACGGTGTAATGGTGTGTCCGAACGTCGTAATCATACTTTATTAGATATGGTGCAATATATGATGTATCTTACCGATCTACCACTATCGTTTTGGGGTTATGCATTAGAGACAACTGCATTCACGTTAAATAGGGCACCATCAAAATCGGTTAAGACGGCGCCTTATGAACTGTGGTTTAGCAAGAAACCAAAGTTGTCGTTTCTTAAAAGTTTGGGGTTGCGATGCTTATGTGAAAAGGTTTCATCCTGATAAGCTCAAACCCAAATCGGAGAAATGTGTCTTCATAGGATACCCAAAGGAGACAGTTGGGTACACCTTCTATCACAGATCCGAAGGCAAGACATTCGTTGCTAAGAATGGATCCTTTCTGGAGAAGGAGTTTCTCTCGAAAGAAGTGAGTGGGAGGAAAGTAGAACTTGATGAGGTAACTGTACCTGCTCCCTTATTGGAAAGTAGTTCATCACAGAAATCTGTTCCTGTGACTCCTACACCAATTAGTGAGGAAGTTAATGATGATGATCATGTAACTTCAGATCAAGTTACTACCAAACCTCGTAGGTAAACCAGAGTAAGATCCGCACCAGAGTGGTACGGTAATCCTGTTCTGGAGGTTATGTTACTAGACCATGACGAACCTACAAACTATGAAGAAGCGATGGTGAGCCCAGATTCTGCAAAATGGCTTGAGGCCATGAAATCTGAGATGAGATCCATGTATGAGAACAAAGTATGGACTTTGATTGAGTTGCCCAATGGTCGGCGAGCCATTGAGATTAAATGGATCTTCAAGAGGAAGACAGATGCTGATAGTAGTGTTACTATCTACAAAGCTAGAATTGTCGCAAAAGGTTTTCGACAAGTTCAAGGTGTTGACTACGATGAGAGTTTCTCACTCGTATCTATGCTTAAATCTGTCTGAATCATGTTAGCAATTGCCGCATTTTATGAAATATGGCAAATGGATAAACAAAACTGCATTCCTTAATGGATTTATTAAAGAAGAGTTGTATATGATGCAACCAGAAGGTTTTGTCAATCCTAAAGGTGCTAACAAAATACGCAAGCTCCAGCGATCCATCTATGGACTGGTGCAAGTATCTCGGAGTTGGAATATACGCTTTGATAAGTTGATCAGAGGATATAGTTTTATATAGACTTGCGGTGAAGCCTGTATTTACAAGAAAGTGAGTGGGAGCACTACAACATTTCCGATAAGTATATGTAAGTGACATATTGTTGATCGGAAATAATGTAGAATTATTCTGCAAAAGCATAAAGGAGTTTTTCAAAGAGAGACCTCGGTGAAGCTGCTTACATATTGAGCATCAAGATCTATAGAGATAGATCAAGACGCTTGATAAGTTTTTTCAATGAGTACATACCTTAACAAGATTTTGAAGTGGTTCAAAATGGAACAGTCAAAGAAAGAGTCTCTTGCCTGTGTTACAAGGTGTGAAATTGAGTAAGACTCAAAACCCGACCACGGCAGAAGATAGAAAAAGAATGAAAGTCATTCCCTATGCCTCGGCCATAGGTTCTATAAAGTATGCCATGCTGTGTACCAGATCTATTGTATACCCTACACTGATTTTGGCAATGGAGTACAATAGTGATCTAGGAGTAGATCACTGGACAGCGGTCAAAATTATCCTTACTGGAATAAGGATATGTTTCTCGATTATGGAAGTGACAAAAGGCTCGTCGTAAAAGGTTACGTCGATGCAAGTTTTGACACTAATCTAGATGACTCTAAGTCTCGGTGTAGATACATATTGAAAGTGGGAGCAATTAGCTAGAGTAGCTCTGTGCAGAGCATTGTAGACATAGAAATTTGCAAAATACTTACGGATCTGAATGTGACAGACCCGTTGACTAAAATTATCTCACAATCAAAACATGATCACACCTTAGTACTCTTTGGGTGTTAATCACATAGCGATGTGAACTAGATTATTAACTCTAGTAAACCCTTTGAGTGTTGGTCACATAGAGATGTGAACTATGGGTGTTAATCACATGGTGATGTGAATTATTGATGTTAAATCACATGGCGATGTGAACTAGATTATTGACTCTAGTGCAAGTGGGAGACTGAAGGAAATATGCCCTAGAGGCAATAATAAAGTATTATATATTTCCTTATATCATGATAAATGTTTATTATTCATGCTAGAATTGTATTAACCGGAAACATAATACATGTGTGAATACATAGACAAACAGAGTGTCACTAGTATGCCTCTACTTGACTAGCTCGTTAATCAAAGATGGTTATGTTTCCTAGCCATAGACATGAGTTGTCATTTGATTAACGGGGTCACCTCATTAGGAGAATGACGTGATTGACTTGACCCATTCCGTTAGCTTAGCACCCGATCGTTTAGTATGTTGCTATTGCTTTCTTCATGACTTATACATGTTCCTATGACTATGAGATTATGCAACTCCCGTTTACCGGAGTGTGACACCCAAGTTTTTATTTGGATTTATCAAAAGATTTTATTTGACTTGAGGGAGGTGAACTAGTTTTTTCTTTTTCTTTTTTCTTCAAAAGAACTCTCCCTTTCAAATATTTTGTTATGGCAAAAGTTTTATTTGGATTCACCCAAGATCTGTCTTTGGTCTTGGAGGTTCTTACTCTTCATTTGGACTCAAGACAAATATTTTTCACTTGGAAGAATGCCTTGCTAAAATCCCTTTGAAATTTGCACTATGGCTTTTGGAATAATCCTCTACCACTTTCAACATTTCCCTCTTACCATGGCCTTAGTGCAAATACTCTCTCCTAACCCTCCCCTCGTCTTTTGGATCATGTTTGGCATCAAATCCAGCTAGTTGAACCTCCCCTATGTTTATTTTCCATCTAAATCTTATTCAAATAAATTTCTGTCTCCTATTCTATCCATTGGTGATTTACAAAGGAACTCTACTTTCTGTTTTGATTTTTGCCCCCAAACCAACTCTCCTCCCTAGTCCTTTGAACCCTCAACCAAGACCCATGAAGATCCACTGGTCTTCAGTTCAAAATTTTCAAACTACACTTGCTGCAAGTTTGGACCAGATTTGTCAAATTTGGTGAAATTCATTCAAATCCTTCTCCAAAAATTCCAAGAAAATTCAGGCAGCCTCTGGGTGCATTGAGTGGTCACCTCACCAAGTTACAGCTCCAGAGAAATTTATCTCATAGCCAAATCATTCTGTCAAGCACCTGCAGTGCATTGTCAAATTCAGGTTCAGAAATTCAGAGAACAGTTCAGTGGCTTACTGTCGTTTTCTTCAGAGATGGTTGTCGATCTCGCCAGTGCCACTGTGTCGCCTTGCTCCTCGTCCCCTCCCCCTTGTTCCTGCACCGCACGAACGCCTGGCACCTTGCGGACGTCGGCGACGAGCAGCAGAAGGTGCACCGCCCCGTGACCGACGCCAGCGGCGGCTTTGCGGCCACTAGCGGGAGGCACGGCGCTGACGGCGCCACCCAGCGCCGCCCAAGCCACCGGAGCTCGCCGCGTGGCCTTCCACTCCCCCGAACGCGCAGCCGCTCTCGTCGTGAACCGCAGGGCGCGGAGCGCGCTCTCTGCCCCGTCGAGCCTGTGCGGTCACCTCACCGTGGACCGACGCCATTACGCCAAGACCAACTCCGTTTAGCTGTGGAATGACTCCAGTAACCTCCACTGATGCTGCCCGGCCACTCAAACCTCCTGCCAATCCACTGCATCGCCGTAATCGCTCGCCGGAGATTCTCCGTTCACGGCCACCCCGTCGATCCGCCTATAAATAGAGGCCCCGAGCTTCAACTCGAGCACCCACCATCCCTGCACTCCACCTAGAGCACGCCTAGCCACTGGAAGAGCCCCGAGGAGGTCTCCTTCCTCGACTCCGGCCGCCACGACCCGCCACGGGATCCAGCTCGATTCGCCCCCGTGTGTGCACCTCCGCCTCCCTTCTCTTGCCAGTAACTTCACTATGCACCTCTCTTTCTGACCCGCGCTTCAATTCGAAGTTTGCAGCCCTCCACCGGAGTTCCCCATCATCACTCGAGCCGCCGTCCGCCGGAGATAGTGTCGCCGTCGACGTAGTGCTCCCCGTCGGTCGAGTCCACCACCCACCGACGCGGAAGAAGACGCTGAAGCTCTTGGTACCCTCCGATCCTCCTAACTCGCCGTGGTTCGACGCCGACGTCCACCGCAGTCTTCGGGCGCCGGCGAGCTTTTCAAACCTGACATGTGGACCCCGCATGTCAGCCTCTGTTCTATTCTTTCGCGAACCGTTTTCTGTTGGCGCCTTCGGGCAAAATACGTTTTCTTCCTTTAGCTAGCGCATTTCTTTCCGAAGCGTTTTCTGTTTTCTCAAATAAAACCCTGGAACTTTTCTGTTTCATTACAGATAAGTCCCTGGACAGAAACCTTTATAACTTTTTAATAAAAAGGGATTTTTGAGTGATTGTTTTTCTGACAATCTTCAAATTTTGTCTAGTTTTTTATGGGATTTATTTGAAAAATATTTGGAAGAGTTTCTGTGCACGCGTTGGTTTTCACGTTAGTGCCCGTTTTCGTGATTGCCATAGGTTCCGGAAGAGGTGACGGAGCCGCGAACTTCGCCGAGCTAGACTCCGACTTCTCCGAACCAGGCAAGCATGTTTGAACATTTGATATGATAAGTGTTTGCATGTTTGCTTGAAAGTTTTTTGCGTGGCATATGAGTGTCGGTAAATACCTCGTTGCTTGTAAGGCAACTACCCGCGTGTTCCAAAGTTGCGATGATCTCTGATGAGAGATGGCCTAATCATGTGGTGACATGAAGGGCAGCAAGGTGGTACTGTTGTAGGATACCAGCCTTGCGTCATCCGACTATTTCTGACGTTAATGTGGACGGAGTCACGTTATCGTCCTTTCCCTTTTTCGTGCTGCCACATGTTTCATTTGCCAGGATGCGGTTTAGTAAGTTGGTAACCTCTTTCCGTGTACACAACAAACAGAGAGGCCGGGATGATGGTACCTTGGCCCAGGATTAAAGCCAGTCATCCGGTCAGGGGGCATGGGTGTTTCCGGTTGGGACCGAGAGGGGGGGCACCCCCTTAGAGCGCGCATATAGAAATTTGATCCCATGCTACGCGAGGTTGTAGCCTCCCCGTCTCAAGGTTTTTCTTAAACGTTGCCGAGGGTGGTCCCTGGCTTCGGAAGGTTGAATTGGGTGTGTACTGGTTAGACGTGTTTCTTCTAAAACACCGTAGACGGAACTAGTCCCTATGACTACTGAAATCCGTTGGCTGTGGTTAAGTACAAACTTTGCAGAGTCAATTCCATCCAAATCATCGTATCCATGATCAAGTAGTGAAATCAGTATTTCCATATCTATCAGCGTGGAAAACTTGTCCCCGGTGAACAAGCTCAAGTGGTAAATCCAGTTTAATTATTATTCCTATGGATGGACTAACTAATTTTATTCGTCTCATACTTGTGATAATTTATGCTCCCGAACTATTAATTTATTGAACTGCAATATAAGCCCTTTATGTGACGTCGCTCAGACGTCCGACTGCGGCGTGTCTCTTGTTCCTTACTTTAAATGTAAGCCCTTTATGTGATGTTGCTCAGACGTCCGACTGTGGCATGTTCGTCTTTTGTTTTCTGTTATAAGCCCTTTATGTGATGTCGCTCAGACGTCCGACTGTGGCATTATTATTATTCTTGCATTTTCCTCTCGAGGAGTCTTTCAGACACTCGTTTGGCACCAGTATTATTATTCTCACAGTTTCCTCTCGAGGAGTCTTTCAGACACTCGTTTGGCACCAGCATTACTATTCTGCAGTTTCCGCTCGAGGCGTCATTCAGACCCTCGCTTGGCACCCAGTATTTATTATCTCTATGTCTGATCGCACTGGATAAATTGTTCATTTGCTTCATGTTTACATTTGTTATATCTCATGTCCGAACTGTCTTGCGAGTACTTTCATAGTACTCACCTGGCTTGTTGATTTGGCCAGATGTTGACGAGGGCGATCTCTTGGATGAAGAGTTTGATAGCGCGTCCGACGCCTAGAGGAGTCCCAGTCAGTCCTGCGCGATCCCGGATATTGGTCACTTGTATTATATACGCTTCCGCCACCCGCAATAAGTCTCCTCGAGCCTCACTCCGACGCTCGAAGAGATGTAGTCTTCAGGAGTCATATCCTTCGCTTCGCGGTGATATTTCCACCACCGTTATTATCGTGAGTTAGTAGTATGCCACCCTATCCGCCGTCTTGTGTTATCGGCGTGCTTGTAATAAATTGTTGGGCAGTCTCCGCTCAACCTTGTATTATATTTCAGTACCCCTGGTATTTTTTCTTCTGTGACCAAGATATTGTCTACCAGTGAGAAGGAATTCCTCCTTACTGGTCCGTAAAAGGGATTGGTCTCTCAATAAATTATTTTATTGAAAAACCGGTCTTGACAAGCTTGGTATCAGATCCAGGCTGACTGTAGGAAGCCACTAGGTGCGATCGCTAATCGGTTATTAGCATCTTTTGTGCTTTTTTTCAGCATTTTACAATTGTAGCTATTTTCTGTTGGTCATCATAAATTTATGACATGACTACTCAGAATTTTTGCCTACTTTTGTAGATGGCTGGCAGCAGCTGTGAGAATCGAGTGTTCACGAACGTGCCCGAGGGGTTTGTCAAGCTCCTCGTCTCCATCACCAAGCTCGCGATCGGGCCAGCAGCTCACCCGGAGTTCACACTCTATCAGCACAAGCTCAGTGCCGACGTGTCTATGCACCAAGATGTGGTGCAATTCAAGGGAGGACGTTCTGCTGCTCGCCACTTCCGTTTTGTGGGAAGGGCCATGTCTACGGAGAGGCATGCCATGCAGATGGCTGCCCGTGAGGCGATAGCTCGCCTTCGGGACATCCTTCCTACGATGAAGACTCGTCGCTACCGCTACCTCCCATGCCATGTGCCTTACACCAGTCACTATGCATTTGCCTGCCATCGGGGAGAGCAAGATGAAGCCATCGAGATGGTTGTGGAGTATCTCAAGGCTCTGGAGGAGTCTTTCGACAACCTCGTGGACGATCTTGTGGCTGCCCGCATGGACTTAGTCCGGGGCGGTCCTGCCAGCAGGAACGAGCTTCTCCACACGGCACCGCCTCTAACTTTCGTCTCGTCTTCAGCCTCGTATGCACCGGCCGTTTTGGCCACTGCTCGCCGTCTGCCTACCACTGAGGAGTTCGACCGAGTCATCGCTCCTACTCCAGTCAGAGCCACACCGCCTGCCGCACCCGCTCTGCCGCTTGTCGCTCCCGCACCGTCACCGCAGCACAGCGTCACGCGCCAGGAGCCAGCTAGAGAGGAGGTGGAGGTGGATTCTCCTGGACCGCTGAGTCTTGCCATCGGCAAGGGAAAGGAAATCTTCACCATCTCCGACTGAGAGCATCGAGTAGCCGCGCGTTATGCCTGCTTGTGTGATGTGCTGTTGTATCTGTACGCTAGTTTGTATTGGTGTGTTTGCTACCTTCCGGAGTAGTACGCTAGTCTAAATAACATGTCAGGATGTGTACGCGCATCCTGAGTGCTGTATCATGTGGTTGTATTTCGCGTGTAAGATTTGTGTTAAGCAATTCTTCTCCATGCAAAATCGCTTATGTTTTCTTGAAAACCTTGAGATCCTTTAAATTCGTTGCCCTTGCAAGATTTTCCTTGTACTGCATAGTTTTTCTCATGGGTTTTGCACAATAATACCCCAGACTGGAAAAATGTCTCGCCCGTGGACTCGCTCCATGCCCAATCAGCCAGAAGAGGTTTACGGGACGCGGACTAGCAACAATTCCCTCAGGGTCAGTCCAGTCAACACGACAGCGAAGCAGCCCTGTCTCAAGTATGCCGTCTCTTCGAGCAAAGCCAGCAACAGCACCAAGAGATGATGAATCATGTCATCAACATGGGAAACCACCGTGAACCCTATCAACAGCATTCCAAGTTATCTGAGTTACAGAAGACTCGCCCCTCAACTTTGATAGGCCGCTGGAAGCCGATGATTGGCTTCGTGGCATTGAAAGGAAACTGATAATTGCTCAGTGCTCAGATCATGAGAAGGTGCTTTATGCACCACACTATCTTACTGGAGCAGCTGCAGCATGGTGGGAAAATTTCCTACACATGCACCCCTGTGAACACAACATCACCTGGGAAGAGTTCAAGGAAGGGTTCCGTGGGGCACACATCCCCAGGAGCATCCTAAAGATCAAGAAGAGAGAGTTCGATGACCTGAAGCAGAGAGGCATGTCAGTAACAGAATACAATGGTCAGTTTACCCAGCTGTCTCGTTATGCCTACGACGAGCACATGACACAAAGTAAGAAGATGGAAAAATTCCTGGACGGCCTGGCACCAGCACTAAGATGCCAACTGATTGTACACACCTTTCCGGATTTTAAGACTCTGGTGGACAAGGCCATTACCTTGGAGAATGAGCGTCGTAGTCTGGAAGATATCCGTAAGCGAAAGAGGGACAAGACGACTCTTGCTCGCAACCACCGAAGCAGGACTGAGGTTCCACGGACAGACACAAGGAGATCCACGACTACTGAACCAAGGCCCGTCGGACAGTTTCATGCCAGGGACAAGGAGTACACATATCGTCCAGGGGTCACCTGCTATACTTGTGGTCAAGAAGGGCATTATGCTAAACAGTGCCCAAAGCCAAAAAACTCGGCACCCAAGCCAAACAATGGTGGAAACACTCCAGCCCCCAAGCGCAACAACTTCAACCCCAAGGAAGGGTCACCTAAACCATGTGACCAGGGAAGAGGCGCAGAATGCCCCAGACATCGTGCTCGGTACGTTCCCTGTCAACACAGTACCTGCCACGGTTTTGTTTGATTCTGGAGCTTCCCATTCGTTCGTTTCGAAGAGTTTTGTTTTGCAACATGGTTTTCCGATACTTCCCTTGGAAAAATCTATGATCATCAAGTCCCCCGGAAATAAGCAAATCGCTCAGGGTTACCGCCGAGGAGTGGTCATTGAGTTCGAAGGACTACAATTCCACGCGAATCTCATCGTGTTGGAGAGTAAAGGACTGGATGTCATTTTAGGGATGGACTGGTTGACCACCAACAAAGGATTCATCGACTGTTTCAATCGGACAGTGATTCTCACTCACCATCACGGCAAGACAATAAGAGTTTCCACTCAAGAAAGGCCACGATCACAGCAACCAAAACTGAACAAAATGGACATTGCAGAACTGAGAAAAGTTCCAGTGGTATGCGAATTTCCTGATGTGTTCCCTGAAGAACTACCAGGCATGCCACCAGACCAAGAGATAGAATTCAGCATCGAACTAGCACCTGGCACCGCTCCCATCTATAAGAAACCTTATAGAATGGCACCCTCAGAATTGGTGGAGTTGAAGAAGCAGATAAAAGAATTATTGGACAAAGGATTTATTCGAGCCAGCTCCTCACCTTGGGGTTCGCCTGTGTTGTTTGCAAAGAAAAAGGATGGGACACTGAGACTGTGTATAGACTATCGAGCCCTCAATATAGTCACCATCAAAAACAAATATCCGATGCCACGGATAAATGATTTGTTTGACCAGCTCGCACAAGCCAAGGTATTCTCAAAGATTGATTTGAGATCGGGATACCATCAACTGAAGGTACGGACAGAAGATATCCCCAAGACAGCATTCACTTCCAGATATGGGTTATACGAGTTACAGTGATGCCTTTTGGACTAACGAACGCCCCCGCATATTTCGTCCACCTCATGAACAAAGTGTTCATGAAATTCATGGACAAATTTGTTGTGGTATTCATTGACGATATTCTGGTTTACTCAAGGACACCAGAAGAGCATGCTGAGCACCTCAGAATCATTTTGGGAGAATTGAGGAAACATCAGTTGTATGCCAAATTTAGCAAGTGCGAATTTTGGCTAAGACAAGTTGGTTTCTTAGGCCATATACTGAACCAAGAAGGTGTGGCCGTAGACCCAGAAAAAGTCAAAGCCATACTTGACTGGAAGCCGCCCACCAACGTTACAGATGTGCGGAGTTTCCTAGGGATGGCCGGATATTACATAAGATTTATTGAAGGATTCTCCACTGTGGCAAAACCTATGACACAGTTGCTCAAGAAGGACAAGAAATTTGTATGGACGGAAGCATGCGAGCAGAGCTTCCAAGAACTAAAGAAGAAGCTGACAACCGCACCGGTATTAACTGTGCCAGACATTCACAAGAGTTTTGAAGTGTATTGTGACGCATCCCGAAAAGGTCTCGGATGTGTACTAATGCAGGATGGCAAAGTAGTCGCATATGCCTCACGGCAGCTACGAAAACATGAGGAAAATTACCCAACACATGACTTGGAGCTAGCAGTAGTTATACATGCACTCAAGGAGTGGAGGCACTTTCTGTTGGGGAATCGCTGTGAAATATACACGGACCATAAGAGCCTCAAATATATCTTCACCCAGCCAGAGCTAAATTTACGCCAACGACGCTGGTTGGAACTGGTCAAGGACTATGATGTCGGTATTCACTACCACCCAGGGAAAGCAAATGTAGTGGCCGATGCCCTTAGTCGAAACCCCAGCCCGGACAATGACGGTCCGCAAAACTTGAGGCCTGAGTTTTAGCAAGAGTTCGCTAGGCTCAACATGATGTTAGTTTCTGAGGGCACCGTGTCAAATCTGGAGATACAACCCACCCTGGTGGAACAAATCAAGAAGGCTCAACAGGGACATCCCAGTATCAAAGGCATAAAGAAGAAAATGAACCTTGGTAAGACTTCAGAGTTCGTCACCGACAGTGAAGGAACTTTATGGTACGGAGACAGACTTTGCGTACCTAACATTGAGGAACTCAAGCAACAAATCTTAACCGAAAGCCACACCGCTCCATACTCGATCCATCCTGGAGGAACCAAAATGTACAAGGACATTTAGGAAAGATTTTGGTGGCACGGTATGAAAAGAGATATAGCCACATTCATTGCTTGTTGCGATTCATGTTAGCGCATCAAGGCCGAGCATCAAAAGCCAGCAGGGCTACTCCAGCCAAACAGGATACTGGAGTGGAAATGGGATGAAATAGGAATGGATTTCATCGTCGGACTACCCCGATCCCAACACGGGAATGACGCCATATGGGTCAGCACAGACCGACTAACCAAGGTTGCTCACTTCATTCCTGTGAAGACTACCTACTCCACACAAAGGCTGGCCAAACTTTATCTCTCCCGTATAGTTTGCTTGCACGGAGTCCCAAAGATTATAATATCAGACCGAGGCACCCAATTCGTCTCCAAATTTTGGGACCACCTACAACAAGCCTTGGGCACGCAACTAGCTTTCAGTACAGCATACCACCCTCAGACTGATGGACAAACGGAATGTGTAAACCAAATCCTAGAGGATATGCTAAGAGCCTGTGTGCTCACCTATGGATCCAGTTGGGAAGAGAGTTTGCCGTATGCCGAATTTGCTTACAACAACAGTTACCAAGCCAGCTTACAAATGGCACCCTTTGAAGCATTGTACGGACGGAGGTGTCGTACCCCACTGAATTGGTCAGAAATAGGTGACAGCCGTATCTTCGGCCCGGACATGCTTAAAGAGGCCGAGGAGAAAGTTAAACAAATCAGGGACAGACTCAAGACAGCACAGAGCCGACAAAAGAGCTACTATGATCAGAAGCATCGTGAGGTCAGCTTTAAACCCGGTGATTCCGTATACCTCCGAGTATCTCCTATGAGGGGTCTACAACGGTTCAAAATTAAAGGGAAGCTAGCCCCATGATTTATCGGACCATTTTGTGTAAAGGCACGAAGAGGCACGGTAGCCTACCAACTAGACCTACCCAAGGAACTGTCAGATGTCCATGACGTATTTCACGTCTCACAGTTGAGGAAATGTGTGAGTAACCCGGATAAGCATGTACCTCATGAGAACATTGATATGCAACCAGATCTCACCTACAGAGAGAGGCCAGTAAAAATATTGGAAGAGTCTGAACGGAGGACCCGTCAGAAAACGACAAGATTTTTCAGGGTTCAGTGGAGCAACCACACTGAGGATGAAGCTACATGGGAAAGGGAAGATTTCCTCCGAGCAGAGTATCCATATCTATTTGAGGATCAGCAGAAGTCTCGAGGACGAGATTTTTCCTAAGGGGGTAGGTGTTGTGACACCCAAGTTTTTATTTGGATTTATCAAAAGATTTTATTTGACTTGAGGGAGGTGATCTAGTTTTTTCTTTTTCTTTTTTCTTTAAAAGAACTCTCCCTTTCAAATATTTTGTTATGGCAAAAGTTTTATTTGGATTCACCCAAGATCTGTCTTTGGTCTTGGAGGTTCTTACTCTTCATTTGGACTCAAGACAAATATTTTTCACTTGGAAGAATGCCTTGCTAAAATCCCTTTGAAATTTGCACTATGGCTTTTGGAATAATCCTCTACCACTTTCAACATTTCCCTCTTACCATGGCCTTAGTGCAAATACTCTCTCCTAACCCTCCCCTCATCTTTTGGATCATGTTTGGCATCAAATCCAGCTAGTTGAACCTCCCCTATGTTTATTTTCCATATAAATCTTATTCAAATAAATTTATGTCTCCTATTCTATCCATTGGTGATTTACAAAGGAACTCTACTTTCTGTTTTGATTTTTGCCCCCAAGCCAACTCTCCTCCCTAGTCCTTTGAACCCTCAACCAAGACCCATGAAGATCCACTGGTCTTCAGTTCAAAATTTTCAAACTACACTTGCTGCAAGTTTGGACCAGATTTGTCAAATTTGGTGAAATTCATTCAAATCCTTCTCCAAAAATTCCAAGAAAATTCAGGCAGCCTCTGGGTGCATTGAGTGGTCACCTCACCAAGTTACAGCTCCAGAGAAATTTATCTCATAGCCAAATCATTATGTCGAGCACCTGCAGTGCGTTATCAAATTCAGGTTCAGAAATTCAGAGAACAGTTCAGTGGCTTACTGTCGTTTTCTTCAGAGATGGTTGTCGATCTCGCCAGTGCCACTGTGTCGCCTTGCTCCTCGTCCCCTCCCCCTTGTTCCTGCACCGCACGAACGCCTGGCACCTTGCAGACATCGGCGACGAGCAGCAGAAGGTGCGCCGCCCCGTGACCGACGCCAGCGGCGGCTTTGCGGCCACCAGCGGGAGGCACGGCGCTGACGGCGCCACCCAGCGCCGCCCAAGCCACCGGAGCTCGCCGCGTGGCCTTCCACTCCCCCGAACGCGTTGCCGCTCTCGTCGTGAACCGCAGGGCGTGGAGCGCGCTCTCTGCCGCCGTCGAGCCCGTGTGGTCACCTCACCGTGGACCGACGCCATTACGCCAAGACCAACTCCGTTTAGCTGTGGAATGACTCCAGTAACCTCCACTGATGCTGCCCGGCCACTCAAACCTCCTGCCAATCCACTGCATCGCCGTAATCGCTCGCCGGAGATTCTCCGTTCATGGCCACCCCGTCGATCCGCCTATAAATAGAGGCCCCGAGCTTCAACTCGAGCACCCACCATCCCTGCACTCCACCTAGAGCACGCCTAGCCACTGGAAGAGCCCCGAGGAGGTCTCCTTCCTCGACTCCGGCCGCCGCGACCCACCACGGGATCCAGCTCGATTCGCCCCCGTGTGTGCACCTCCGCCTCCCTTCTCTTGCCAGTAACTTCACTATGCACCTCTCTTTCTGACCCGCGCTTCAATTCGAAGTTTGCAGCCCTCCACCGGAGTTCCCCATCATCACCCGAGCCGCCGTCCGCCGGAGATAGTGTCGCCGTCGACGTAGTGCTCCCCGTCGGTCGAGTCCACCACCCACCGACGCGGAAGAAGACGCTGAAGCTCTTGGTACCCTCCGATCCTCCTAACTCGCCGTGGTTCGACGCTGGCGTCCACCGCAGTCTTCGGGCGCCGGCGAGCTTTTCAAACCTGACATGTGGACCCCGCATGTCAGCCTCTGTTCTATTCTTTCGCGAACCGTTTTCTGTTGGCGCCTTCGGGCAAAATACATTTTCTTCCTTTAGCTAGCGCATTTCTTTCCGAAGCGTTTTCTGTTTTCTCAGTTAAAACCCTGGAACTTTTCTGTTTCATTACAGATAAGTCCCTGGACAGAAAACTTTATACATTTTTAATAAAAAGGGATTTTTGAGTGATTCTTTTTCTGACAATCTTCAAATTTTGTCTAGTTTTTTATGGGATTTATTTGAAAAATATTTGGAAGAGTTTCTGTGCACGCGTTGGTTTTCACGTTAGTGCCCGTTTTCGTGATTGCCGTAGGTTCCGGAAGAGGTGACGGAGCCGCGAACTTCGCCGAGCTAGACTCCGACTTCTCCGAACCAGGCAAGCATGTTTGAACATTTGATATGATAAGTGTTTGCATGTTTGCTTGAAAGTTTTGTGCGTGGCATATGAGTGTCGGTAAATACCTCGTTGCTTGTAAGGCAACTACCCGCGTGTTCCAAAGTTGCGATGATCTCTGATGAGAGATGGCCTAATCATGTGGTGACATGAAGGGCAGCAAGGTGGTACTAATGTAGCATACCAGCCTTGCGTCATCCGACTTTCTCCGACGTTAACGTGGACGGAGTCACGTTATCGTTCTTTTCCCCTGCATGTTACATAGTTGCGATGATCTCTGATGAGAGATGGCCTAATCATGTGGTGACATGAAGGGCAGCAAGGTGGTACTGTTGTAGCATACCAGCCTTGCGTCATCCGACTATTTCTGACATTAACGTGGACGGAGTCACGTTATCGTCCTTTCCCTTTTTCGTGCTGCCACATGTTTCATTTGCCAGGATGCGGTTTAGTAAGTTGGTAACCTCTTTCCGTGTACACACCAAACAGAGAGGCCGGGATGATGGTACCTTGGCCCAGGATTAAAGCTAGTCATCCGGTCAGGGGGCATGGGTGTTTCCGGTTGGGACCGAGAGGGGGGCACCCCCTTAGAGCACGCGTATAGAAATTTGATCCCGTGCTATGCGAGGTTGTAGCCTCCCCGTCTCAAGGTTTTTCTTGAACGTTGCCGAGGGTGGTCCCTGGCTTCGGAAGGTTGAATTGGGTGTGTACTGGTTAGACGTGTTTCTTCTAAAACACCGTAGACGGAACTAGTCCCTATGACTACTGAAATCCGTTGGCTGTGGTTAAGTACAAACTCTGCAGAGTCAATTCCATCCAAATCATCGTATCCATGATCAAGTAGTGAAATCAGTATTTCCATATCTATCAGCGTGGAAAACTTGTCCCCGGTGAACAAGCTCAAGTGGTAAATCCAGTTTAATTATTATTCCTATGGATGGACTAACTAATTTTATTCGTCTCATACTTGTGATAATTTATGCTCCCGAACTATTAATTTATTGAACTGCAATATAAGCCCTTTATGTGACGTCGCTCAGACGTCTGACTGCGGCGTGTCTCTTGTTCCTTACTTTAAATGTAAGCCCTTTATGTGATGTCGCTCAGACGTCCGACTGTGGCATGTTCGTCTTTTGTTTTCTGTTATAAGCCCTTTATGTGATGTCGCTCAGACGTCCGACTGTGGCATTATTATTATTCTTGCATTTTCCTCTCGAGGAGTCTTTCAGACACTCGTTTTGCACCAGTATTATTATTCTCACAGTTTCCTCTCGAGGAGTCTTTCAGACACTCGTTTGGCACCAGCATTACTATTCTGCAGTTTCCGCTCGAGGCGTCATTCAGACCCTCGCTTGGCACCCAGTATTTATTATCTCTATGTCTGATCGCACTGGATAAATTGTTCATTTGCTTCATGTTTACATTTGTTATATCTCATGTCCGAACTGTCTTGCGAGTACTTTCATAGTACTCACCTGGCTTGTTGATTTGGCCAGATGTTGACGAGGGCGATCTCTTGGATGAAGAGTTTGATTGCGCGTCCGACGCCTCGAGGAGTCCCAGTCAGTCCTGCGCGATCCCGGATATTGGTCACTTGTATTATATACGCTTCCGCCACCCGCAATATGTCTCCTCGAGCCTCACTCTGACGCTCGAAGAGCTGTAGTCTTCAGGAGTCATATCCTTCGCTTCGCGGTGATATTTCCACCACCGTTATTATCGTGAGTTAGTAGTATGCCACCCTATCCGCCGTCTTGTGTTATCTGCGTGCTTGTAATAAATTGTTGGGCAGTCTCCGCTCAACCTTGTATTATATTTCAGTACCCCTGGTATTTTTTCTTCTGTGACCAAGATATTGTCTACCAGTGAGAAGGAATTCTTCCTTACTGGTCCGTAAAAGGGATTGGTCTCTCAATAAATTATTTTATTGAAAAACCGGTCGTGACACGGAGGAACACTTTGTGTGCTACCAAACATCACAACGTAAATGGGTGATTATAAAGGTGCTCTACAGGTGTCTCCAAAGGTACTTGTCGGGTTGGCGTATTTCTAGATTAGGATTTGTCACTCCAATTGTCGGAGAGGTATCTCTGGGCCCACTCGGTAATGCACATCACTATAAGCCTTGCAAGCATTGTGACTAATGAGTTAGTTGCGGGATGATGTGTTACGGAACGAGTAAAGAGGCTTGCCGGTAACGAGATTGAACTAGGTATTGAGATACCGACGATCAAATCTCGGGCAGGTAACATACCGGTGACAAAGGGAATAACGTATGTTGTTATGCGGTCTGACCGATAAAGATCTTCGTAGAATATGTGGGAGCCAATATGGGCATCCAGGTCCAGCTATTGGTTATTGACCGGAGACGTGTCTCGGTCATGTCTACATAGTTCTCGAACCCGTAGGGTCCGCACGCTTAACGTTACGATGACAGTTTTATTGAGTTTTGATGTACCGAAGGACTTCGGAGTCCCGGATGAGATCGGGGACATGACGAGGAGTCTCGAAATGGCCGAGACGTAAAGATCGATATATTGGATGACTATATTCGGACTTTGGAAAGGTTCCGAGTGATTCGGGTATTTTTCGGAGTACCGGAGAGTTATGGGAATACGTATTGGGCCTTATTGGGCCATACGGGAAAGAAGGAAAAGGGCCTCAAGGGTGGCCGCACCCTTCCCCTTGGTCTGCACCGAATTGGACTAGGGAAGGGGGACGCCCCCTTCCTTCCTTCTCTTTTTCCCTTCCTCTTTTCCTATTCCATATGGGAGGTGGAATCCTACTAGGACTAGGAAGTCCTAGTAGGACTCCACACTTGGTGCGCCCCCTCCTAGGGCCGGCCTCCTCCTCCCTTGCTCCTTTATATACGGGGGCAGGGGGGCACCCCAGAGACACAACAATTGATCCTTGAGATCTCTTATCCATGTGCGGTGCCCCCCTCCACCATATTACACCTCGATAATACCGTTGCGGAGCTTAGGCGAAGCCCTGCGTCGGTGGAACATCATCATCGTCACCACGCCGTCATGCTGACGAAACTCTCCCTCAACACTCGGCTGGATCGGAGTTCGAGGGACGTCATCGAGCTGAACATGTGTAGAACTTCGGAGGTGCCGTGCGTTCGGTACTTGATCGGTCGGATCGTGAAGACGTACGACTACATCAACCGCGTTGTGATAACGCTTACGCTGTCGGTCTACGAGGGTACGTGGACAACACTCTCCCCTCTCGTTGCTATGCATCACCATGATCTTGCGTGTGCGTAGGAATTTTTTTGAAATTACTACGTTCCCCAACACCCGGTGCCCTCCTCGGGCAGGGCTCGGGGGCTTTCTTCTGGAAGGCCTCAGACCTTGCCCACATCACGAGGGAGGCGCTCGGGCACCACTTGGAGGCGTGCTTCGCGGCACGTTTCCTTCAGGAGGGCATAGGACAAGGATCACCCACCATTTAGGAGTTCATCACCAAGACCAGCCAGGAATTGCAAGACGCAAGGGCCATGCGCGGCGACCGCCGCTCGCAAGGCGCAGCTTCCCATCCAGGCGAGGATGCCGGGCTGCGCGTCTGCATCGACGTCCCAGGGCTAAACAAAGCCGCTTCTCAGGAACTCTTCTGGCCTTCACGCGTGGGACGTTTTGAGGGCCCTCCGCACAATTACGTTTGCATGCCCTTCGGCCTGCCGAGCGTGTCGTCCATCTACCAGCGCAACCTGCGGCGCATCCTGGCGGCTCAGGAGGCCAGGCACCACGCCGTCCTGACAGAGATGGAGACGGTCCTCAAGGAACCGCCCCGGCCCCCAGAGCCTCCTGAGGCTCAGGGCCCCGGTGGCTCGTGAGGAGCAATCCTTTCACCGCACACCTTCAGCTGCTCCAACTATCCTTCGTCGACAGAACCAGGTGACATTTTCCAAGTTCATTTAGCTGGGAGCGCCCCTCAGGCTGCATCATTCCCAGGCCGCGTGGGTCCGTCCCTGTGGCATATATCCCTTTCTATGTCTTTAGCTTACCTTGTTGGGGGCGCCCCTCGGGCTGCATCATCCCCAAGCCGCTCGAGCCTGACCAAGTGGCATGTATCTCTCTTGCATTTACTTAAGCTTGCTGCTTTCATGCTTAACCTGCCTACGATTACTACCTGCTCGATCGACACCCATCATGGGGACCACGTGCCGGCCATCTTTCTTCAGGACCCTTCGCGTGAGTAAGTTGAGCACGGCGTCTGTGCTCGGGCCCGTCCCTGCAGCGTCGATAAATCCAACGGCTGAGCTCTGTCTGGCGGGCCGGCCCCGTTTACGTCACCTCCTGGGGCCGTTGGTGCTTGGCTTTCTCACGCGATAACCTCAGGAGATTCGTTCGGCGCAGGTTGCCTGACCACCTCGCAGGACCAGCAGAGCGAACAAGAACCAAGACCGGGCGCAACCCGCCTTGAGGTAGGGCCTCGTGAGTCCTGCGCTGGCTCACGAGTGCCCAGATACACCTCGTCTAGCCTTGCCGTGCAAGCCACGTGTCAGGGCGGGGCTGTACACGCCCCAGGGGCTCTCCGCAGAGGGAGCCCCCCTCCCACGAACAAGTGGAAGCACCATGCTTCGCGCTGGCCGTCGACACTGCCGAGGAGCGGCTATGCCTGTGCTCAAGCGGAAGCACTATGCTCCGCGCTGGTGATAAACAACTGAGGGCGGCTTCACGGTCGCACCAACCTCACGGAGCCCTAGAGCTCAGCGTCCAGCCTCACCGCAACGCCTCCCCTCGGGAGAGCCGCGCAAGGGGGATGGGCACGGGGGCTGCGCGAGGGTCACACCCAAGCGTACGCCACCCAACCAGGTCTCCCGGACCTGGTCGTCGCACGCCCCTCCTGAGCCGAGCCTCGGCGAGGGCAAAGGTACAGAGATTGTTTGCACGTCAAGGGGGGACTCCTGAGCATCGCGACTCAGGAGCCTAACTGGTCACGTAGCCCCTCACTCCTTGGTCCTTCCTGGTCTCCGGTCGGTCCAACGGCGGTTGAGGTATGCGTGGGGCCGGGC